>NW_019268531.1:2827317-2886792 GCF_002738365.1 Cucurbita moschata
GGGGGGGGGGGGGGGGGGGGGAGAGATTGCGTGTGGGCTCGCACATATTATTATTGCTGCTTACGCCATCTGCGTGTGGCAGTTGCAAAACAAAACACCCAAAATAAAAAAGGAAAATAAATAAATTCAAAAGTGATTTAAATCGCTGATTCATCTTCTCTTACGGTGGAGGGGCGGTACAGTATAGTTGATGCAGTCTCACTCTTTAGGGCCTGGTTACAGTTGGGCTTTTAGGCCCAAATCATATGTGGGCTGGAGCGTATTGGGCTTGACAAAAATATCTCGGCCCAAAGGCTTAGGGTTAAAATTGTCATTTACATTTAAAAATATTTTTTAAAAGCATAATTACTAAATTATCCCTTTGATAAATTATCACAGATTAAACTTTCCAGAAATTTGCAACAAATAGCCTGATCTACCGCGCCCATCTTCTTCTTCTTCTTCTGTTCCTATCGACTTCTCCTTTTCGTCTCCTGAAGGGTTTAGGGTTCCGTTATGGAGGATTCTTACTGTTGAAGAGGCAGCCATTAGAGAAACTGCCCTCTGTTTCGGTGATTTATGCGCTATTGAGTTCATTGTACACAATCGAGCTTCGCTGCCTCTTTAACGGAGCCTTGCAACTTTCTGATAATTGTTTATCTTTCGATTTCCTCGTGCAATTTCAGTCGGGAAGCATTTTTCACAGTGTTTTGTTGTGGGAGATTTGCCGAATTAGGGCTGTTGTTAGGTTTTTTCTTCCATGTCGATTTCCCAAGATTTATATCCGTCGCAAGATGACCTTCTCTACGAGGAAGAGCTTCTTCGGAATCCTTTTAGTTTGAAGTTGTGGTGGCGCTACCTCATAGCACGAGCAGAATCACCATTCAAGAAGCGGTTCATTATCTACGAGCGAGCTCTGAAAGCCCTCCCGGGTAGCTATAAGTTATGGTATGCATATCTGCGCGAACGCCTCGATCTGGTACGAAATCTTCCTATTACTCATTCTCAGTACGAAACTCTTAATAACACGTTTGAACGAGCTCTTGTGACCATGCATAAAATGCCTAGAATATGGATAATGTACCTACAAACTTTGACGAACCAGAAATTAGTGACCCGAACGCGTCGGACGTTTGACCGAGCCCTTTGTGCCCTTCCAGTGACACAACATGATCGCATTTGGGAGCCATACCTCGTTTTTGTTAGCCAAAAGGGTATTCCAATTGAGACCTCGCTTAGAGTTTATCGAAGGTATTTAAAATATGATCCAACACATATTGAAGACTTGATTGAATTTTTGGTTAATTCAAATCTGTGGCAAGAAGCTGCTGAGAATTTGGCTTCCGTGTTGAATGACGATCAATTTTATTCTATTAAGGGGAAGACCAAGCATCGGCTGTGGTTAGAGTTGTGTGATTTGCTCACTAGACATGCCACTGAGGTTTCAGGGTTGAATGTTGATGCTATAATACGGGGCGGCATTAGGAAGTTCACTGATGAAGTAGGGCGCTTATGGACATCACTTGCAGAATATTACATCAGAAGGAATTTGCACGAGAAGGCAAGAGATATATTTGAAGAGGGGATGACTACTGTTGTTACGGTAAGAGATTTTAGTGTGATATTTGATTCATACTCTCAATTCGAGGAGAGTATGCTAGCTCATAAAATGGAAAATATGGATTTGAGTGATGAGGAAGATGAAGCACAGGAAAATGGTCTCGAGGAGGAGGCGGAAGAGGACATCCGATTAGATCTTGATTTATCAGTTTCTAAGTTTGAGAAGAAGATACTTCTAGGGTTTTGGATGTACGATGATAATGACATTGATTTAAGGCTAGCTAGGTTAGACCATCTAATGGACAGAAGACCAGAATTAGCTAATAGTGTTCTTCTACGACAAAATCCTCATAATGTCGAACAATGGCATCGGAGGATTAAATTATTTGAGGGCAATCCCACAAGACAGATATTGACGTATACTGAGGCTGTGAGAACAGTGGACCCCATGAAAGCAGTAGGTAAGCCTCATACCTTGTGGGTTGCTTTTGCTAAGCTGTATGAAACCCACAAAGATCTTCCAAATGCAAGAGTTATTTTTGACAAAGCTGTACAAGTTAACTACAAGACTGTGGATAACTTGGCTAGCATTTGGTGTGAATGGGCGGAAATGGAATTGAGGCATAAAAATTTTAAAGGAGCTCTCGAGCTCATGCGTCGAGCTACAGCCGAGCCATCTGTTGAAGTCAAACGAAAAGGTAGCTCCAAAATGCTTTCACATTAGTAATTCCACTCATGTATAATTATGTTACTGATTCTCTCATTTTCAGTTAATGGTAATCTAGGTTTTTCTTGTGTTAATGCATCTTGGCATTTATTCGCAAGTATTTTGGTCGCTTAGACCAAGGAATTAAATTAGAGGTAATTTTGTAGGATATTTTGAACAATAAGTTAAATAGTTTGTTTCTCAACAAAATAATACTCATTTTAACATGCCTGTATTTGTCATTGTCAATTTAATATGAGCTCAAGGTATATGGAGCAGCAGTAATAGTTACATTGGTTTATGGTTATAATTGCAGTGGCTGCTGATGGTAATGAACCGGTCCAGATGAAGGTGCACAAGTCCCTAAGACTTTGGACCTTTTATGTGGATCTGGAAGAAAGTCTTGGAACCTTGGAGTCTACCCGTGCAGTTTATGAGCGAATACTAGACTTAAGAATTGCTACCCCACAAATTATAATCAACTATGCTTTGCTTCTTGAGGTATGCTAAATTTGGATTATGTCAGTTTACCTTACCTTTTCTATTCTGTGGACGGATTAACTCATAATTTTGACATGGCCAGGAACACAAGTACTTCGAAGATGCATTCAAGGTTTATGAAAGGGGAGTCAAGATTTTCAAATATCCTCATGTTAAAGATATATGGGTTACATATCTATCCAAGTTTGTAAAAAGATATGGGAAGACAAAATTGGAGCGAGCAAGAGAACTATTTGAGCATGCGGTTGAAACGGTATGTATAATGAATCTCTTATCCATCTCTTGCATCTCTTTGAATCAATAGAATTGGTTCTTATGAGAAAAAAAGAAAAAGGTTCTTGTAATTATGCTGGAATGCAATTTTCCTGAAACTATCTAATTGTAATAGATTACAAAAAAGAAGCCTTTTGAATGTTCCATGACAGTTGGAGATCTTTGAAATTATTCTACTTTGGCTTGGTTTGAAGAAAGTACAAGAGTTCCAAGATGCTTATGAAGTTGTAAAAGTTCTGTAAAGACTGGTGTCTGTAGTTTAAACATATTTGAAGCAAAAATAATGGACACTTGTTTTTTTCTTTTTTAAGGAAACAATTTTCATTGATTGAGACTTGTAAATTGCCCCTCTAGCAATAGATATACATTCTTTTTTCCATTCCAAGTGACTGTCATATGTTCTTGTTCGTCTGGATCTATTTTAGATTATGAAAGTTCTTTGTTTCTGTTTTTGGAAATAATGAAAATGGTAGGTAGGATTTGTGTTTGGTAGTTCTTAAGGAGACCATTTAGGATCTTAAAATCCAGTGTTTCCTCACCTTTATTCCCTTCTGGAGCAATACTTTTTGAGTATTTCTTGCTTCATTATAACATTCTTTTTCATTTAGTAGATTCAAGGCCTTGCCATTGTTTGGCAGTCGAATGATATACAATAGATATGATAATGCTAATGGTTCTATATTTTGATTGTGCTTCCAGGCACCCGCTGATTCAGTTAGGCCTTTGTATCTTCAATATGCAAAGCTTGAGGAAGACCATGGTTTGGCAAAGCGGGCTATGAAGGTCTATGATCAGGCAACTAAAGCTGTTCCAAATAATGAGAAACTGAGCATGTATGAAATATACATTGCCCGTGCAGCCGAGATATTTGGTGTTCCTAAAACTAGAGAAATCTATGAACAAGCAATAGAATCTGGTCTTCCGGATCAAGATGTGAAGACCATGTGCTTGAAGTATGCTGAGCTGGAGAAGAGTTTGGGTGAAATTGATCGTGCTCGTGGAATATATGTATTTGCTTCACAGTTTGCAGACCCGAGATCAGATTTGAACTTTTGGAACAAGTGGCACGAGTTCGAGGTCCAACATGGAAATGAAGATACTTTTAGAGAGATGCTTCGTATCAAAAGGAGTGTTTCTGCTAGCTATAGCCAGGTATTTTCTTATTCAACACTTCTAATGTTAACTGGAAATATTGTTAACTGAGAGTACCTCAATTTCGTGAATTTCAAGACTGTGGGCTATAAGAATATGGTATTATTATAACTAAATCTTACACATTTGTACCGTTTTCTGTTCTTCAGACACATTTTATACTGCCGGAGTATCTAATGCAAAAGGATCAGACACTGAACCTTGACGAGGCAAAAGACAAATTGAAGCAGGCTGGGGTTACAGAAGACGAAATGGCTGCTCTTGAGAGGCAGTTGGCCCCGGCAATCGAAGACTCGGCCAAAGATAACAGCCGTAAAGTTGGTTTCGTGAGTGCTGGAGTGGAGGAATCACAAGCAGATGGAGTACCAAAGGTCACTGCTCATCAAGAAGACATTGAATTACCAGATGAAAGTGACTCGGAAGAAGACGAGAAGGTTGAAATTGCTCAGAAAGAAGTCCCATCTGCAGTTTTCGGAGGCCTTGCTCGAAAGAAGGAAGACTCCGATGAGACCGACAGAGAGAAGGACGATGACAGCCATCTTGGTGCGCTTGAGAGAATAAAAAGGCAAAAAAAAGCTTAGTAGTAGTGTTTTGTAATTTAATGAAGAGTTGTGTTAAAATTAATGAATTTTTGAAGGAAATATCAACAAAAAAAACACCCACCCTTCCTGCATTCTTGGGGTTTATGGTAGAAAAGAACATCTTTTTAGACTATAAATTACAAGTAATCGATTATTTCAAACTGAGATTTATTTCATTTCTCTCTAATTTTAATCGTTTTCTCTTGGAGTTGGATCAACAAAGTGCAATTAAAGGAAATAACAACAACAAGGTGCATATTTTGACAATCCATGTCCATCATGGAGCAAGCAGTATCTTCCCAATATGTTTGCTACTCTCCATCAGCTTGTGGGCTTCTGCTGCTGCTGACAATGGAAGATACTTGAAGATCACAGGCTTCACCTTGCCTGCTGCAATGGCTGGCCAAACTATCTTCTCAACTTCACTAACAATGACTGCTTTGTTCTCAAGAGATCGGTTTCGCAACCCAGCCGCTGCATACACGATACATGATACTTCGTCATTGAAAGATTATGTTCCAGAAAAGATGGAGGATACGAGAAAAGACCAATGCTTCGAAAACGGGTTTATCTTTTTTATAATGTTCCATTTTCGTTTGCATTTGAAGCATATGATCATATATTGATTGATATAACATTTTGTGTATATATAACTCACTTTAACTCCTGTAATTACAAATCAGTAGAACGAGTTTCTGATTTGAAGGGCATGAACAAAAGCTTCTTTGAATATACGCTCAGACTGCAATTTATATCAACAAATCTCATTTAGAATGATCTTACCCTGCACAGTGAGGCGTTTCGCAAACAAACTGCGAAAATCTAGCTGCGTTACTGCTCCTCCCATGGTTCCAATAATAAAAAGCCTTCCATCTAAGTTTAAGCTTTCAAGGTTGCGCTGAAAGTATGGGGCTCCAATGCTATCGAGAATAACATCCACACCTGTCAAGGCATAAAGTTTCAGAGCTGCAATCTTAGGAAGGAACAAGCATTCCGGAAATGGAACCTTTAAAGACAAACCTTTTCCATCTGTTTCTTCTTTCACTCGTGCAACAAAATCTTCAGTTTTGTAATTGATGCACACATCTGCTCCAAGGTCTTTGCAGACAGCTAATTTATCTTCACTACCTGGCGACGAAGATTCAAAAACATCAGGACAAACTCAGGAACCGATAAAAGATGAACGTAATCGCTAGACCTGCAGTAACAAATACTCTTGCTCCTTGGTATTTAGCTATCTGAATGGCAAAAGTACCAATTCCACTTGAGCCTCCATGAACCTGAAATTTGAATACCCTTTCATTCATGATGGCAATACATAAATGAATTCAGTTCTGATTATAAGTGAATCCATGTTTATCAACACATCCCCAATGGCAACATTCTTCTTTCTTTGATTTTCCTTTTCACTCTTTTTCTATCTCAACCAAGTAAACTAAAACCAACATGAATTTTTCCAAAATCATACCAACAATGTCTCTCCCCTCGATAATCGACTTGTCATAAACACAGTCGACCAAACGGTGCATGCCACCTCCGGAAGACTAGCAGCATCCTTCAAGGAAACACCAGGTGGAATTGGAAGTACTTGCCCGGCTGGGACAGCCACTTTCTCGGCATATCCGCCTCCAGCAAGAAGAGCACATACCTGTGATGCAGCAGTATGTTGAATGTTCAGATGCTAATGATTTCAATTCCTTGAAGCATATAGTATATGAGGAATTGTTCCCTACGCGTAAAATATCACTAAAGAACGTTTTGAATCCTCAAACGAGAATTATAAAACTCTCTGATGTTATCATTTCAAAGAACAAGAAACAAGAGGTGACATAGGGCACAATATTGAGAAATTACAGAAGAAACAGACTTATCTAATTCAAAACAATTTCCATGCAACAAGATGAACTAGAAATGAATTCCTCTCGCCCCCATTAAAACACAAAAACCTACCCTTAAGACTTGACAGATAGAGAAAAAAAAAATTGAACTCAGAATAATTCGAGAACACTGCAACAAGATGAGATAGAAATGAATTTCATAAATGACCTGATCGCCAATCTTCCAGCGGGAGACGTTTCTCCCAACGGCTTCGACGATCCCAGAGCATTCGAGGCCCAGAAACGGACTGGCACCCTTGGGCGGGGGATAGAGGCCTTTCCTCTGTAACGTGTCGGCCCGATTCAGGGCAGTGGCTTCCACCTTGATCAGAACCTCATCGTCCTTGATTATTGGGTCGTCAACCTCCTGCAATTGAAGAACTTCCGCCTCGCCGGGCTCGCTAATCACGATAGCCTTCATTGTTTGTCTGCTGGTGGAGTTCTCAAATCACACGCCGAATAAATTCGAAGAACATATTCTATTTCATTTATTTTATATTAATTAAATTACAATTTGTTTATTTATTTATTTGTAAAGTTAAATTAACAAAAAATAATAATAATAAAATAAATTATATATATATATTTTTTTTTTATTTATTTATTTTTTTTTTTTTTTAAGTAACGATATTTTTATTAATTTAACTGATGTAATTTTTATTTTTATTTTTTAAATTGTACAATATGTTTAATAAAATTAAAAGTTTTAACTTCTAAAATTTAGACCTTTTTTTTTTTTTTTAAGAAAAACAAAAGCAAAATAAATAAAACATATATTTTGGCATTAAATAATTGGAAAAATCACTTGTTAACTAACTATCCATTTTCTAGATTTACGCTCGTAACCTCTGATTGGCTGAGAGGCAAGCGTCGAAGAACGAGTATAATTTTGCAGGCGAGCTTCAGAGCCGACGGTCAAGTAGGTGAAGTCGGAGCTGCAATCACTGGGAAGAGTAGGGTTCCGATTTCACTGTGTTGATTGTGGAAATGGGCCAATTTGAGCTTTGCTTGATCGCGAAAGCGTTCGCATTCCTGCTACTTGTACCTGGAATCCTTGGCTGGGGAAAAGAAGGTCACTACCTAATTTGCAAGATAGCGGAGGTAAGCATCTGTTGCGTTTGATTTTGTCAAGCTTATCGATGTTACAAAAGGTTTATAGGAAAGGATTATAGCTGATGGGATTTTGGTTTCGGATTCTTGAAACTGTAGCTATCGCAGTTATAATAGCGTAGGCCAGGATTCGATTACATTAAACATGGTGAAGGAGAGAGGATTCTTGTGAAATTTGGTTAGCTATTAGAGAACTTTTTGACCATTTGGATTTTTTTTTTGCATAAAAACTGAAGTAAATTCTTTTAGCCACTATATCAGGTCCTTATTAAGCTACAAACTTTTAGTGGGGAGTTGTTTTGGAGCTTATTATAACTTATATCACCCTATGATTAAGATTGCAGCCCTTGGATCCTGTAAAAATTTTGTTGTAGTCAAAATCTGATGTCACTAACTTTGGTTTTAGGGATATTTCACTGAAGATACTCTATCCATGGTCAAAGAATTGCTTCCAGCTTCTGCTGAGGGAGATCTTGCGGCTGTATGCTCCTGGCCTGATGAAATTCGATGGAAGGCTCATTATCGCTGGAGTAGCGCCCTACACTACGTCGACACGCCTGATTTCTTTTGTAATTATAATTACTCGAGTAAGTTTAGCTTTATGGCATTTTCAGTTTCTCTTGTGGTCTATTATGCCATATAACTGTTTGATATCATGCTTGTTGTTCATGAGCTTTAAGACTCAAATTCGTTGTTGAACCACAAGATCAATACTGAAGCTGAGACATTTTATAGCTCATGATCACATATCCGATGCATCCTCTAAAGTTGTGTTCTATGGCTAAGGTCATCGCTGTCTAGCTGATTCCTATAGTATTATTGTGAGATCCCACATCAGTTAGAGAAGGGAACGAAGCATTCCTTATAAGGGTGTGGAAACCTCTCCCTAATAGACGCGTAAACCGTGAGGCTAACGGCGATACGTAATGGGCCAAAGAGAAAAATATCTGCTAGCGGTGGGCTTGGACTGTTACAACTATAGTATCGATGTCTTCTTGAATTATAATTTTCGTATGCATCAGAATCTAAAATTTTGACTGAGAGCAAATTTGTTTTTCAATTCAGGAGCAGTAGCCTGCTGTTGCCTTTCTAGCTTTGAAACATCTAATGTTGACAACTATGAAGTTAACGAAAACCAGTCATTCTGAATATGTCATATACAATGGTTATTAAATTCAATTGAGTTTTGATTCCGTTCATTCAACGAGGCATTTTTAGTTGGAAGATTTAACTCTAATAACTAATTTTCGATACTTGAAACTTGAAAGTGCTATTTTGACAAAGTCTGCTTGTGTAACGGTATTCTCTGCTTAATATAGGAGACTGTCATGATACTCATGGACATAAGGGTAGATGTGTGACTGCAGCAATTTACAACTATACTAGGCAACTCGAATCAGCTTACAAAGAGATGACTTCAGAAATTAGATGTAAGCATCGTAGATGACTAACGTTGTATGTATACACTTTTCGAACAAATGTCACTTACGTTCACATGATATTTTCAGATAACTTAACAGAGGCTCTTATGTTCTTGTCCCATTTTATCGGAGATGTCCATCAGGTTTGCTCTTTCTACAGATCTGAACTTTAAGGCACATAGATAAATCGAAAATATAAAGTGCTAGATTCATGAAACTGGTATAACAGCAAAATTTAGTGCTCTGAATATAGTTGAAATTCACTCAATGGGCTATTCTCAAGCTGCTCATCCATTCCAAATAAGATTTCTTAAAGTTTGATTAGTAGGTTCGAGTATTAATTACATAGATACATTATAGCCTCCATTAGTGGAGTCTCTCACCTTTTTCTTTTACAGCTCTAAAATTCTATAATATAATGCCTTTTGAAATTCTTCAGTGGTTCTGGTTTCTTGTACCTACTGCATTTTTCGAAAAAGAGTCGATTAATCCACGATTTCGCCTCTTTGCATCTGATTTTCCTTTTTCAATGGCAGCCCCTGCATGTCGGTTTTGTTGGAGATCTAGGAGGTAATTCAATAACAGTCCGTTGGTACCGTAGAAAGACTAATCTCCATCATGTAAGTGTCAATTGGAGATTTCAACCCCCTCCCACATCACAAGTACCCTCCTTTACTCTTTATTCTTCTTGAACCTGTAACCAGTAGACTAAAAACACAAACCATCTTCAAAGGTTTCGTCATGATGGTTAAAACTTCATGATCGGAATCCCATGAAATTCTGCAGAATGTTGTGGTTTTTATTCATCTGGTATTGAAATAGTTTTGTCCATAAAAAAGAAATAGTTTTGCTTCAGGTATGGGATAACATGATCATTGAGTCTGCCTTGAAGACATTCTACCATTCAAACCTTACACTAATGATTCAAGCCATCCAAACCAACATTTCGGTAAGCCTCCTCTTTCTACTTTTATGTCCTTATATACCTTTTACGACAGGAGTAGAACTTGTATTTCTTATCTTAAACTTGTTGTTCTCTTTCCTTATGGCATCATCTTTTTAAATTTCTGAAGGGTGAATGGTATAATGATGTCTCAGCTTGGAGAAATTGCGCACTGAACCATACAGCCTGTCCTAACCCGTGAGTTTTATTTATTCTTCTCCCTTATCCATGTATGGTGAGATGCTAACATTTGAAACCATGTAGTCAAATGATTCCTCTGCTATCAGACGAACACCCTGATTAGTATACAACTGTGAGATGTGCTTGTGATAGAGAAGGAATTGTCTTGTTCATGTAACGGCCCAAGCCCACCGCTAGCAGATATTGTCTTCTTTGGGCTTTCCCTCAAGGTTTTTAAAACGCATCTGCTAGTGAGAGGTTTCCACACCCTTATAAAAAAAATATTTTGTTTTCCTCTCCAACCGACGTGGGATCTCACAGTTCATGTCTCTAAGACTTCAAGCAGCGAATTATAACATGTTGCTGAGACAGTGAGACTTAAGATGTCCTTTTCTTTAGTTTGGAAGGGGAGAAATATATTCAGAGGATGAAAAGTAACCTTCATTTGCCTACCCTAAAGTTCTTGGCATAACAAAATTTATTGCGGTGCCTCTTATCTTTCAGGTATGCTTCTGAAAGTATTAGATTGGCATGTAAATATGCATACAGGAACGCCACTCCAGGAAGCACACTAGAAGGTATGGCTTCTTTATCACATCAACTTACCAATGCTGTGGTTATAAGTAGGTGGAATAGTTCAACTCTTTTCCAGTTTTTGCTCCGTGATCTTAGCTTCTTGTATCTATTGAATTTAGAGTTCAGTGGCTGGCTGCCCAAATAAGCAAAAGTTCTATTGTTTGTTGCAGACAGTTATTTTCTCAGCCGGCTGCCAATCGTTGAGAAAAGGTTAGCACAAAGTGGCATAAGATTAGCTTCTACCCTCAACCGTATCTTTGCTTCTGAAGTAAAAGTGGCTGAAATTTGAAGGATCCATTTCTATAAGTCATTAAAATGGTTGAGAACATGAATTGATTAGTGTTCCATTCTTGTGTCTTTGTATATTATACTATTAACTAGGACAGTCGTCACTGTAAACGACATGATATTGAGGAATAATATGATTGTTGATTTACTGCTTTTGTTCTGCATTTTAAAGATCAAAGCCAGAATGCTGTCTAAGTTCATAGAATAGACAAACCCCATCCCATATTCAATCTAGAAACCCAGATTGTGACGGATTCATAGGAGATAACGAACTGTCAAACATAAACATCTGATGTGACATCCTTGACAACGCAGACCACTTTTTTGGCTGCTTTCTAGAATGTGGAAAGACCAGTTTATTTACCAAGAATCAAATTTTGGTCCATCTGAAGTCGTAGTTAAAACAGTGGAGTGTAATTGCAAAGATGGCTTCTTTGAATGTGTAACGACCTAGATCCACCGCTAACAAATATTGTTCTATTTGGACTTTCCCTTTTGGGCTTCCCCTCAAGGCCTTAAAATGCGTCTGCTAGGGGAAGGTTTCCACACCCTTATAAATGATGGTTTGTTCTCCTCTCCAACCAATGTGGGACATTACAGAATGTGACAACCCAAGCCCACCGTAAGCAGATATTGTCTACTTTGGTCCGTTACGTATAGTCATTAGCCTCATAATTTTAAAGCACATTTACTAAAGAGAGATTTTCACACCCTTATAAAAAATGTTTCATTATCCTCTACCACCGAAGTGGGATTTCACAAAAAAGAAGCTGGCATATTCACATTCCAGAAGTTCTTGCATCATTAAACGTGGAAAAGATGACAACCCGTTTGGGACGTTGGTCCTTATTCTTCATGTAATAAATGTCAATAAATCAGCTGTACAGTGACAGAACACGACTTAAACATTCTCATGGTCAACAGCCGCCACAGACTACCTCGTGACTGATGTCTTTCAAATTTATAACTTGATTACATAGAGAAAAAAATGCATTTTTAGAAATGTATGGAACACAAGGAGGAAAAGGTACCAACATTTTGGGAACTATGTCGAGAAGAAAGTGTCAGAGAAGTAGCCGGAGGTGGCAGGTGGCGGCTGCCGCCTTTTTTGTTCCGGATACTTTCCCGGAAAGTCCTTAAACTTCTCTCCCCATTGCCAAAACTCCAATCTTTTGCAATAAAATAATAACGTAATAAATGACAGAATATTCGGAGACGAAGCAGAATTACTTTCTTGCACCCCAAGTTACCTAATCTTGGACCGTGGGTTGCTATCCCTCCCTGTCTTTTTGCAGCCGTTTAACAAATATTAAATACATGGCTATTAATACTTTCCTTGCATAAAAAAAGAACCCCAAATCAGTTTCTTCCTCAAAGGGCTCTCCACGTTTCTCGGATTTGCTCGCCGTCTCCCTTAGCTCCCATCAGAAGGAAAAAAAAAAAAAAAGTGATCCTTGTGCTCTTCCTGCATCTGCTTTCCTGTTTATTTTATATGCATTCAACTGAGTTACCCATTTTGTTTCTATGTTCTTCATAACTCTTTTTCACCAGTGTCTTGTTCTTTAATGGTTTCTAATCACATGTTGTTTTTTCCCTTCTTTTCTGTATTCTTAAAGAATGATTTTGTTATGGAAGTGTATAAATATAAAGTGTTAAGTGGCTTCTTTTGTAGATCTGTTGTCCTTGATTCCATGGAAGTGGATGCATGTGTTTGTCATAATGCTTGTCACATTCTTGTCCTTTTCTTTCTGTGTTATTTCCAAAAAGAGAGTGAAATCTTAGGAGCTTGTTACTGACGATGCTTGTAATGCCATGGAGCTTGGAATGATGGGAATTTTTGTTGTCTTTTTCATTGGTTATTTATACATCTAGGAGACTGCCCTTTGTATCTGCCACCATTTGATGAGCTGAGCAAAGTTGTCTTTTGTTTGCTTGTCATGTAGTGATGAAATCTACTTACTATAAACTAGACTAAGCCTCTCTCACGATATTTGCTCATTCTTATTTCTTTTCAATTGCAGCAGCTTAGTATAACGAGAAAAGGAATTCCCAAATCTTGTTGTCAAGATGGTTTTATCAAGGATTGCCACGAATGGACTGAGAAGATCAGGAAGCACATTCAATAAGCATTCACACCAGAAGAATCCATATCCCCAAGGAGCATCAACATATAAAAGCTTCATCCAATCATTCAACCCTGCCACTACAAATGCCTACGTCTTGAACCTTCCTCACATTCAAAGAGTGGACCCCATGACTTTTTGGAGCAGGGGAATAAGTACAACGCCACAGCGTCAATTTCCTTCTGCTGAAAGGGTTGTAGAGGAATCTGATTTAGAGTGTCATGAGCCATCTTTTTGGCCTGGACTAGAAGCAACCAAGCCAGGGGAAAAGCCAAGGGTGGTCGTTCTTGGCACTGGCTGGGCTTCTTGCCGTTTCCTCAAGGGACTTGATACAAAGGTTTATGATGTTGTTTGCATATCACCGAGGAATCACATGGTATTTACTCCTCTTTTGGCTTCAACTTGTGTTGGAACATTGGAATTTCGCTCTGTGGCTGAGCCTATCAGTATGATACAAACTGCATTGGCAAAGGATCCCAATTCTTACTTTTATCTGGCTTCTTGCTCTGGCGTTGATACAAATAAACACGAGGTACACAGTTCATTTTCTTTTCCTTATTGTTATCTTTCAGTAATCATTTCTTTCATTCATCAACCAGGTGTTCTGTGAGACTGTTAACCATGGTGAACTCCCCCATGAGCCTTACCAATTTAGAGTGGCTTATGATAAGCTTGTGATTGCTGTTGGAGCTGAGCCCTTGACTTTTGGCATCAAGGGAGTGAAAGAACACGCCTTTTTCCTCCGTGAAGTAAACCATGCTCAAGAAATAAGGAAAAAGCTTCTTTTAAATCTAATGCTCTCTGAAAAACCAGGTTATCTCGGCCATCTTTGTTAACAGATGTCCCATTCTGTCACTCTTAGTAATCAGCAAAGAAACTTTAGATGCTACTGTTTCCTGCAGGTATATCAGATGAAGAAAAGAAACGCCTTCTTCATTGCGTGGTGATCGGAGGCGGACCAACAGGCGTCGAGTTTAGCGGCGAATTGAGCGACTTCATTATAAGGGATGTTCGAGATCGTTATGCTCATATTAAAGACGACATTAAAGTTACACTAATTGAGGTACAAAACATTGTCAAGAAGAAGATGCAATATTTTTGTAGGCTTTGACACTTCTTTTCACAAACAGGCAAATGAGATTCTGTCTTCTTTTGACTTCGGGCTGCAAACATATGCAACAAAGCACTTGACCAAGGTAGTACAGTCAGCATCAGCTCTCCGACAAGTTTTCTGCTTAGAATCTGTCTGTTTAATAAAATTTTTGTTTTTTTCATCAGTGTGGCGTTCGCCTGATGCGGGGTGTTGTAAAGGAAGTGCTTCATGATAAGATAGTTCTCAGTGATGGCACTGATGTTCCATATGGGCTCTTGGTATGGTCTACGGGCGTTGGTCCCTCTGAATTTGTGAAATCACTCGATCTTCCAAAGGCCCCTGGCGGAAGGTATCTATCTATAAGCTGAAGATCCCACAAGCCCCCTTCTTCTCGTCTCTTCAAGGCCTTTCGTGAGATCCCACGTTGGTTGGAGAGGGGAACGAAACATTTCTGACAAGGGTGTGGAAACCTCTTTTTAATAGACGCTTTTCAAAATTGTGAGGCTGACGACAATACATAATGAATCAAAATGAATCAAAGCGGACAATAGTTGCTAGCAATGAACTTAGGCTATTATAAATAGTATTAGAGCCAGACGCCGGGCGGTGTACCAACGAGAACCTAGCCTCCAAGGAGATGGATTGTGAGATCCCACGTTGGTTGGAGAGGGGAACGAAACATTCTTGATAAGGATGTAGAAACCTCTCCCTAGAGGGAAACGAAACATTTCTAATAAAAATGTGAAAAACTCTCCTTAGTAGACGCGTTTTAAAACCGACGCCTTGTTGGTTTCTTATACCACTGTCTACAATAGTGTTCAGTAAAAGCTTTATAATGTTAAATGCAACAGGATTGGCGTGGATGGATGGATGCGAGTTCCATCGGTGGAAGATGTTTTTGCAGTTGGGGATTGCGCTGGTTTTCTTGAACAAACAGGAAAACCAGTTCTTCCTGCTCTAGCTCAGGTATGCAGCAAAAACACTTATTTTATTTTATACCTCATCATCACAAAGTTAATGGAATTTCTGGGTTAAACAGGTTGCAGAAAGGGAAGGAAAGTATCTTGTAGAACTGTTCGACAGAATTGGAAAACAGAACGGAGGCAAGGCTTGGAGTGCAAAGGACATGTCTTTGGGTGACCCTTTTGTGTATAAGCATCTGGGAAGCATGGCAACAGTCGGGCGTTACAAGGCTCTTGTCGATCTACGCCAGTCCAAGGTTAAAACCATTCTTGCTTGATTCTTCTTGATTTAAACAAGAATGTTTGTTGATGATGAATTGATTTGTGGGTGTTGTTGGGTATTAACAGGATGCAAGAGGCATATCACTTGCAGGCTTCCTCAGTTGGTTCATATGGCGATCTGCATATCTGACTCGTGTAATCAGCTGGAGAAACAGGTTTTATGTGGCTGTCAATTGGGCTACCACTCTTGTTTTCGGCAGAGACAACTCCCGGATTGGTTAAACCCAACAAAATTTAGAGTTTTTTCTTTTCTTTTACTTATGTTCTTGAATTCTTTCAGTTTTGGAGAAAAGTTGAAAAAGCAATAAACTGATGTTGTTGATATCACTACTACAAATTTACAACCTTAATCTCTTCGACCTCAAAATTACAACATGTTTCTGTTATGTACAATGTTGTTGTTGCTGCTACTGTTGTGTTTCTGATTTACAAAGATAGAGGTGAGAGTTTGAGCCAACCCCACCATGATTCCCATCTTCACTTGCCCTCTCTTCGGGATCAGACGCCCAGAAACTCTCCGACCGCCGTTGTTCATCGCCCTACCCTCTTCACCCATCACTGCAAATTTCTTCTATAAACAGAGAGATGATTTGTTCTTGTGGATGAAGTTTTGGATACTCAAAAGCCTCCACGAGATGGGTTTATTTATAGACCCAAAATTATTTGTAGATAAGCATGTCCTTTGCTGATGAACTTGCTTGATACGCACTCTGTAATACCCTCTTTTTTAAATTTGTTCGTAGGTAGTCTTGGCTTTTGCACAACAGCTGTGTTTTGGATTTTTATATGTCTGAAATTACCATTTTCTCCTCCCGGATCAGACCGGCTTAGCGGGGACATTTGGTAAAAGCCAAGGGTATTTTGGGTTTTTCAGGGAAAGAATGGGATTCGACCGTAAGAACAGGATAAAGGAGAATCATTTGTTCATAAAAGAATGAAAATGGAGTTTGATTTGATTGATTTACTATGAAAGTTTTTGGGAGTTTGTGCTTTTGAATCCATTTTGACCAAAACTTTAAAAGAAAAACGTGTTTAATGGCTTCCACTAACAATAAATAAATAAAGAATCTGGGCAGGTGGAGGCTCCCCTGACCCACACCTAAGGGGACACGCTGGCATTTTGTTCGCTTTACCTGAACCACATGGCACCTCTCCCGGCAATACCAGCCGCCGGTTTTATTTCTTTATTAATTTACTAAGTGAGACACCGCCGCCGGGTACTGCGGTTGCGGAATTGGAATGGCGGAGGTTCATGTATTTTATTTATTGAATCATTTTATATTATATTATATAATTCATTTATTGATATAAAAATACGCGTGTAACGACCCAGATCCACCGGAGATATTGTCTTCTTTAAGCTTTTCCCTTCAGGTTTCCCCTCAAGGCTTTAAAACCCATCTAAAGCCTTTACAGATGGGACAATATCTGCTAGCGGTGGATCTAGATCGTTACAAATGGTATCAGAGCCAGACACCAAACGATGTGACAGCCTTCTCGTTGTTCCCCAAAGGGGTAGACACGAGGCGGTGTGCCAGTAAGGATGCTGGCTCCAAAGGGACTGAATTTAGGGGCGGTCCCACATCTCTTGGGCCCTAAAGGGGGCCCTGAAAGCGGTGGATTGTGATGTCGAACATTGATTTGGGAGGAGAACAAACCACCATGGGTTTAGAAACCTTCTTCTATATACGCGTTTTAAAGTCTTGAGGGAAAACTTGAAAGTAAAAGCTCAAACAGGACAATATCTGCTAGCGGTGGATCTGGGTCGTTACATCGTGGATCATATACTTCTAGAAGTATTTCTTTTTTAAAAGAAATTTGCTTTCATAATTATTATTTGGGTTTTCTCAAAATTGTAAAATAATATTATTGTTAAATTACTATTTTATGATAATTTTTCTTAAATAAATTCTTAAATTTTTTATTTTGTGAATTTATTTAATAAGTAAAATTTAAAAAAATACCGTTCTATTTATTTAATAAGTTATTTATAGGTTTACTTTTAAAAAAAATTATTTATAAATATAATTTTTATATGTAGTTAAAATTATATTTTCCTTTTTCGTGCATGATAAATTTGGATTAATTGTTTGAGAATTTATAAAATTTCAATAATAATATTATTATTTTACAGTAATTAAGCATGCTAATTTAAACACACCTCACTCCATAAATCCCTAATTAAAAATTAAAATAAAAAAAAATGACACGTATACACAAATTGATGGACGCCATGGAAAAGGGCATCGCAGTTTCTTCCTCATCTTTCAATTACCAATTCGGAAGATCTTAGCGTCTTATCTGTGACGTTCATTAAAATTTGAACCGCTCACACTCGGAAAATCAGAACCGTCGATTTCAAAAACCAATCAACGCTCCCGATTAACCCCTCATTTCCGACCGCCGTGAGAGAACATCGAAGTCACGGAGTGAGCAATTCCCGCCAGAATCCCCATTGTTACCTGTCCCCTTTTTGGTATCAAACGGTCGGAATACTTCCTCGACAAATCTCCACCGTTGATCGCCTTGATTCTGCTTCCGGCCATCTCTGTACCTGAAGTTTCTGATTTACACAGCAGAAGAAGAAGAAGAAGAAGAAGAGCTTGTTATGCTTCGAATCTGCTCTACATATACATATATATATACACAAAACCAGAAGGCAAAATGACGGAAATGCCCCCCAGTGGAAATTGACGATTTAGACCCTGCCTGCCTAACTGACGTCTTGCTTTCTTCTTCTCAAAATTTTCAAAATCAATCAAACTTAAGCCTAATTTACCAATTTGACCTTTTCTCTTTGGTATACCCACAGCGAGTGATGCCAGCTGTCAAATCCATAGATAACAATTAAAAAATAATAATATTTTGACTTTGAACAAAAATTCAAATTTAAGCGTTTACTTGACCATCAAGCTTTTATTTTTTAAAAAAAAAATTGTAATTAGGCTGAACCTTTGACTCGAACCCTTGAACCGCAAGGAATTGAATAGTAAAAGGTGAGTAGTGACGTGGCATCAGAAAGACTTGCGTAAGGAGTGAAGGGTAATTTAGAGTTTTCACCTTGAGAATCTGATGATGTGGCATTAAACGTAATAAAAAAAAGGAAATCATTATCACATGGAAAAATCTGGTAGGAAAAAAATTAAAAAAAGAAAGAAAAAAAACGTGCTCATATGGCCTCCACTAGCTAAAAGGCTGCCCCGCCACTAACGGTGCCGTTTTGTCCATTTTTGTGGTGCTCCGATTCACTTAATCTTATCCAAGTTGTATCACTATCATAATAATAATAATTTTAATAATTATTATAATAATGTAAAAGCAAGTTTGCAATAGGGCGTATTAAAACATTATAATTAAAGGAATGCATGTCACACCCACTAATATCGATAAAAGAAAAAGGCCAAAAAATGATACATAAACCTATGCTTTTAATGATGGAATTGAAGCCAATAATAACACAAACATCAGCAAGTTGCAAATAATTAATTAACATTATTACACGACAAAAACCAGACACTGAATCTTAGTGTCCAAATTTTATAAACTGCTGTTGGGTTCAATGTATTGTTATATATATAAATAAATAAATAAATATATTTCAGATCTTGTATTTAAAAAATAAGATATACACATAGAGATTTGGTTTTTAAATGGGTGGGATCCCTACCCCTTTTAATTTTTTTTTAAATATTGATTAACACAAAATTGTTAATTTTATTAATAAATTCATATTATTGAGGAGTTAAATTATCGCGTTCGTGCCTTCATTAATAAAATTGATAATATTTCGAACACAATGTGACAAAAAAGTACTTATAATGCTAATATTTTTGAACTTTTAAATAGTATACATCAATTATGATGAGTTTTGTCCATTTTTAGTAATTATAAGTATAAATATAAATTTAAAATTTAAGAATATGTAATTATATTTCTTACCATTTTTAAAATATATATATTTTAAATTATTCGTATAATAATACTTTATTGTATTTTATTTTTTATGTTTCATGACATTTATTCCATATAATATAAATGTTGATATATGCTAATGTGTTGTCACAAATTCTTTATCCCATATTTATTATCCTAAAAAAAGAAGATTAAAACTAAGAGAAGAAGAGCACAAAATTATAAATAGAGAATAAAATCTCATTTTCCATTGATTAAAAAGAAAAAGAAAAAAAAAAGAACTCTTGATTTTTACAAAACAAACCAAAAACCGGTCTTTCCCTGCCAAAAGCGGGCCGGGCCGGGCGGTTCAGTCTGTGAGCCGCCGCTGGCCGGTGTGGAGTCTAGCTCCGGCGAGTTGTAGGCGAGAAAATGGAAGCAACGGAGTGGGCAAGACCCACCATAATCCCCAATTTGACCTGTCCCCGCTTCGGAATCGGACGGCCAGAACTTCTGGGAGAGTACGTGGCGCCACTGATGTCGTCGCTTCTTGAACCGCCCATCTCTACTTGAAACCGAACCGGTGTTTCACCGAGAATTTTAGCCGGCGAGACAGATCGAGTGACTTAAGTAAGCTGTGGTGCAAAATGCAGAGATTTATATCGAGAGGAGAAAAGGGGACAGAATAAAGCAAAATTATGATTTAAAAATAATAATAATAAATAAATAAATAAATAAAATAAAATGGTTCTTCACATGGCGAAATTGGACAAAGCTGGTGAATTACGCGCCATGGCTGACAGCGCTGCTTTGTCCCACCACCACACTCCGACACTCAAAGATTCCATGTTTTATTCAAACACAGTGCTGGGCCGCTTTTGTGGGCCGCTTTTGTGGGCCGACAAGCCCAAGTCCAATTTCACTTATTTTCTAATATATTTTATTTAATTAAAATAAATAAAATAAAAATTAAGGCATGCTCATAAATGAAAATGTAAAAAAAGTCAAAACATTTAAATTATTGATTTGATGAAAAATAAAAAGGAGAAGAGCTTATACAGCTCATGTCTTAAATGAGGGAAGCAAATGTCGTAATCAGTGGTTGATAGAAGATGAAAAAATTAATTATAATTAAAGTCTTAATTTGTCAATTAGCCAATAAAAAATGAATATTATTAATTAAATATTTATGTTTAGCTTTTAATTCTCAAATTAATTTCATATTTTCCCTTAGGTGCTTAATTCGATTAAATTATCATATAATTAAATATGAATTTCATAATTATTTTTATTTTTTTAAAGGAATAATTTCTCTTATAATTCAAATATTTGGATTTTGAAGAACACATATTAATAAATGAACTTCCCACCTATTTTACTGTTACATTAAAAATAAAAATTAATTATTCGAAAGTCCCACGTTCTTCGGGTTCGAAGGGATCCAGTGGCAAACTACTGACTCTCCCTAGTCGTCTACCTACTCGTGCTCGTAGCTTGATCGAAGGTCGACAAGTGTAGTCTGACAGAAAAATATACAGCGAACCCGACGTAGCTGAATCCATAAATGAAGACCCAACTGCCCCTTCAATACCATCTTCTATAAATTCAATTTCTACATTTCTCCAATCCCAAACAACCATGAATCCCTCCCTCCCAATTTCCGCTCTTCTCCTCGCCGTTCTCCTCCTCTCCCCCTCCGCCTCTCTCGCCGCCGGGATGTTCGAACCCGGCGGCGGATTTGATGACATACCCGGCTTTCGGAAAGGCTGGGACAAGGGGATCGTCGGTGGTGGCTACGGCGGTGGATACGGCGGACCAAAAGGCAGTTACGGCAAGGGTGGAATCATAAGGAACACTGTGGTGTGTAAAGAAAAAGGTCCTTGTTACAATAAGAAGGTGACTTGTCCGGCCAAGTGCTTCTCCTCTTATAGCCGATCGCGCAAGGGATTCGGAGGCGGCGGCGGCGGCGGTGGCTGCACCATCGACTGCTCTGAGAAGTGTATTGGCTATTGTTAGAGAGGGGCGGTAGTGGCGGCGGCTTCTGAGTGTTTTTCTTTGACACGGCCGCCGGTAGCCGGAAAAATTATATCTATAATTAGCAGCTGTACTAGACTGATATATAAATTAATTATAAGTTATATTATGTAACGAATTTAATTTCCATGCTTGGCTTTGAATTTTGATGTATCCATCTGTCATTTTAGAGCTGTTTTTTTTTTTAATAAATAATAAAAAGATAACAATTAATTCACAATTTTTAAAATTAAAAGAATGAATGCGACCGTCAAATGCTTAATTAAGTGCTTCAAAAACGAAACGATTGCAGGAAGGTATGCAACTTACTTAGACGCTACTGGTGGATCATATGTTCACACCTGTCTCTCGTGATGCTTCAACCTTTATTTTTGTTGCTCCGGCTGAGTATAGAACTGAGAAGGGTACTGATCCTGAATCTACTACTAGCCCTGCTCGTTTTGTTTATACTCCTGTGGGAATTGGCGTTCGCACCAACTCAACATTCGCTGAAGATATTCCTCCCCGAGCTAATCTGGATACCAAGCAAGTATATCCCTGACTAAGAGAAGACCCCATTCGGAGGACCAGCATACTAACCCTGTATCAATTGAATGATTAGCTAACCTTCGTCTGTGAAGATTTTCCTCACGGTTTACTCATCCTTCATCCTTAACAGGTCAAGCTATTGGTTTACTCATCCTTCATCCTTAACAGGTCAAGCTATTGGTTGCAATCGATGGGAGTTATGAATTTCCGGATGTCGTTACATCATTTCGAACGATAAAAGAATAAATAAATAAATGTTGGTATAAACCTAAAGAATATAGGTAAGCATATAAACATCATTTTACAAACGACATGAAACTAATCAATGAGTAATACACATGAAACAATGATTAAAACAACTAAAAACATGCCTCCTTAAACTTTTTGGTACCATGAAACATTTTGTCGGATCTTCTACCCATTTCAATTTCTGCCTTTCTTCTAGATCATTTGTAAGAGTTCCTGTACAATTTCCGAGATCGGGGGTCGAAATTCGGGCTCTCTCTGCCAAACGGTTGCCCGAAAACATCAGTAAGTAGAACCAAATATTTACGTTAACTTGAAACGAACCAAAAGTTGCTAAGACTTTTACCATTATACAAGATGAAATAATATCGGCGAACCGAGATAACGACTTAATAGGATATGTGCCCTTAAGTGATGGATCGACCATTCTCGATAACGCATCAATATCATGGAGCCTTGGAATAGCCCATCGAACAAGATATTGCTCTCCTCGAGGCAGTGTTCTAGAGTTTCACAATCAAGTAAGAACATAAATAAGATAGCTATATTGATAAGATGGGCGAGCTAGGTCAAGATTGATCTAAGAATCGCATACCGATCACACGACTTCCGACCAGTGAGAAGCTCTAGCATTACAACTCCAAAGCTAAAAACATCGCTTTGGTACGTGTAAGTTCCCGACTCAAATTCCGGAGCACTATAACCATGAGTTGGGAGGAATCGTACAGACGACTAAGCGATAAAATTCGTGTTAGCAACGAACGTTTAAACGGGCATTTCAACTCTATGCTCAAATTAATAGATAAGTACCTGATTATCAAGCAGTGAAGCAAGGCCAGAGTCAGAGAGCTGTGCTTTTAGCTCATTGTCCAGGAGAATGTTAGCAGACTTAAAATTTTGGTGCACAATTGGCGGCTGACAGGCCTCATGTAGATACCTGTCTCACAACAAAAGGAGATAACTCAATATCTTAAAATCGGTTTAGCGAACGGGGTTCTTCATGGACTTACTCGAGGGCACGTGCAGCTCCAAGTGCAATCCTCACGCGCACGTTCCACGAAAGCATTTGATGCATCTCCTTGTCGACGTGGAGTGCTTCATAGAGTGTGCCATTTTCGCAATACTCATAAATGAGTAGGTATTGTCCATACTCAGCACAATAGCCCTTAAGCTCCACAATGTTATCATGCCGAATTTCGCATATATCAGACACGAGGTTGTGAAATTCATCGTCGCTCCAATGAGTCAACGAGGATCCATCCAGTTTTTTAACGGCCAAAAGCTGAAGAAAACACGAAAAGTAAACACGATTATGACAAATTTTGCTGCAATTCAAAGTGATTAAATTATCTTACCCTTCCATTTGGTAGTTCAGCTCTATAGACACTACCAAGCATGCCTTTCCCAAGAAGATTATCTTCAGAGAAACTATTAGTATACTGCTGAAGCGACGCGATCGTGAAAACTTTTAAAGAACTCGTGTTTAGTTTTTTAGGTACTCGACTAGGTATGTCGGCTGTCACAATTGGTTTTGCAATCTCCTGAGTTGAAAGGAGCGAAAATGGAGGGGGAGGAGGAGGTCGTGCAAGCAACTCATCTATGCTTACGCTCGAACTCTCCGTATAGTCGTCACGGAAACTCATATTGGAGGCATCTTTTCTCTTCCCATTTGCATCCCGTCTATCACGAAAACTCTCCGTGTGGTCTTCACGAAAGCTCGTATTGGAGGCAAATGGGTTTTCGTGTAGCTTTGGGGAGGTATAATCCATTATTCTATCCTTCATCCCGTCTCTATCAACTGGCTTAAGAGTGGTCTCCCTTCGACCTTCAAAAAACGAAAACAAGGTCTATAAAGTTAGCTTCCACGTAACGTTTACGTAACATAGTAAAAAGTTAAAAGAAACTAGAGAAAGATGGGGTTAGTACCTTTCTCCACGTCGTCAACGTCAACCGAGGGCTTCGTGAGTTTCGGCTTATCTTTAGAAGCCATATCAGCATTTTCACGAACCATCTTCGTCTCTTCTCGATGCTTGCTTCTTCTTTTCAAGCATACCGATAACAGAATACAAGCTCCCAATGCCACTAATATTACTGCACCAATAATAACAATCCCAATGATCCGCTTACCAGAGAAAAAACTCCTTCCTCCATCGGATTCAGGACTCCCCGATGACAATGGCTGACCCGCACCCGTCTGTCTGGTTGGTCGTCCCGCAGTAACAGGCGCCACAGCAAATGGTGAAGGGGCTAAAGCAGGTGCAGATGGAATTATGGTAGTATTAAAAGGGTTTCCATCTTTTCTGCACACATAAACCGACGCAATTGATAGGATATAATACCTCGAAGACACGGTAAAAGCGAGTTAACTAGAAACGAAGAGAAAAATAAGATACGAATCATGAAAATGTACAAGGGAAATAATCATTATAATTCACCTGAAATTTGGAATGCCCAACAACTTTGGAGGTATAGGTCCAGAAAATAGGTTGTTCTCTATATTCCTGCATGGCAGACAGTAAAATACCATTCACTTCAGAAAAACGACACAATCCTTGATTCAATGTGATGATAAAACAAGCACGGAGTTTTTTCGAATCATAAATGAAGTGAGAATAGTACAAATCCGACAACGGAAGATCCTGTAGAACGTCGAGCATCCCAGAAAGTCGATTGTTCTGCAAGTGCCTGAAGACCGAAAAGTATATATGTATATAACCACACAGTACATGCAAGATATGGAGAAATATAAGTTCTTACAGAGATTAACTCACAATGTAGTAAGGGAGAACAAATCTGCCATGGAGGGAGGCAGCTGACCGCTCAAGTTGTTGCCCGACAAGTCCCTGAGAATAGAAGACGATCAAACGCTAACTTTGAAGAGGCTATCGAGTTAAACGAAGACACTCACAAGTTGTTCAAGCCATTAAGCAGCTGGAAGACATCAGGTATTGCCCCGGTAAGAAGGTTGTTGTTTATTGACCTGAGAGACAAAAAAAAGGCAGGCATCATAATGAGAATGTTGACTAGAAGATTATCTAAAAACGGGCACTCAAATTGTAACGGCTCATGCCCACCGCTAGCAGATATTATCCTCTTTGGGTTTTCCCTTTCGGACTTCCCCTCAAGGTTTTTAAAACGCGTCTGCTAGGAGGAGGTTTCCACACTCTTACAAAGAATGCTTCGTTCTCCTCCCCAACCGATGTGGGATCTCACAATCCACCCCCTTTGGGGCCCAACGTCCTCATTGGCACTTGTTCCTTTCTCCAATCGATGTGGGACCCTCCAATCCACCCCCCTTTAGGGCCCAACGTCCTTGTTAGCACACCGCCTCATGTCCACCCCCCGGCACATCGCTCGGTATCTAGCTTTGATACCATTTGTAACGGCTCAAGCCCACAACTAGCAGATATTGTCCTCTTTGGGCTTTCCCTTCCAAACTTCCCCTCAACGTTTCTAAAACACGTCTACTAGGGAGAGGTTTCCACACTCTTATAAAGAATGTTTCGTTTATCCTCCCTAACCAATGTGGGATCTCACTATCCACCCCCCTTCAGGGCCCAGTGTCCTCACTGGTCACTCGTTCCTTTCTCCAATTGATGTGAGACCTCCTAACCCACCTTCTCCGAAGCCCAGCATCCTTGTTAGCACACCGCCTTGTGTCCACCCCCCGGCACATCGCCCAGTGTCTAGCTCTAATACCATTCGTAACGACCCAAGCCCACTACTAGCAGATATAGTTCCCTTCGGGCTTTCCCTCCAGAGCTTCCCTCAATGTTTTTAAAACGCATCTACTAGGGAGGAGAGGTTTCCACACTCTTATAAAGAATACTTCGCTCTCCTCCCC
The DNA here is from genome assembly GCF_002738365.1 of Cucurbita moschata. Lineage (NCBI taxonomy): Eukaryota > Viridiplantae > Streptophyta > Magnoliopsida > Cucurbitales > Cucurbitaceae > Cucurbita > Cucurbita moschata. The sequence continues at coordinate 2,853,468 of NW_019268531.1, forward strand.
AACCGACGTGGGATCTCACATAACTCATAACAAAACGTGCTCGACAACAAACTTACAAGTCCATCAATTGTGTTAGAGAGGCAAGAGCAGAGGGAATGCTTCCAGTAAACTGATTAGCTGATAAAGAACTAAACAAAGAAAGTGACCATGTTAAATACGCCAGAAAAGAAGCATTACAAGATGATTAGCAGCACTGAGAGGAAAAGAAACATACAAACTTCTTAGTGTAGCAGGCAATGCAGATGGAATAATCCCTCCAATATGGTTATTACTAAGATCTCTACTCCATAAAACAATAGAAAAAAGCTTAATTAGACCCATCATTAAGAACCACATTCACAATGGATTCACAATGAAGATGAAACTTACATTGATATTATTGACTCAAACTGGTCTAAGCTAGTGCCTAGCTCTCCTCCCAAATTCAAACCACTGAGTTGTCTGGCAAAAGCAAATAATTGTTCCATTATCAACAGAGAAAACGAAGTTAGCTAATGCAGAATGAATTGAATTCACATACATCGCTGTTATATTCGAGAACACACACTCAACCCCTTGCCACTTCTCCCCACATGGATCACCTCCCACAAGAATCCATCCTCGCAGAGGAGGGTAGCCAAGAGCAATAAATAACGCATTGATTGCAGCAACTAAAAACAACAAAACAAGTGAAGAGTAAGAACAAGAACAAGAACCAAAAGGCTAAGGAGGTTTTCGAGTATTATCCATATGGGTTTTCTCAGATTTTTCAGATAACCACACAGAACAATGGAAAAGAACTCTCTAGATATCTGCCTTACCATCACGGAGGTCAGTATCTCCAAAGCAAAAAGGCTTGGTGAAGAGCAAGAGCAGCCCAATTAAGATCTTCATGAACAAATTCCAATGAGAACGACCCATTAGCTAAACAGCTCTACTCTAAATCCGACTTGAATCCTGTGGTTTGTTTTGGCCGCCAATACTTAATCTAGGGTAAACAATCAGCCAATCCAGAGCTAACCCTCTTTCAAAAACAGCATCCAAATACAGATAAGAAAAACTCCAAAGCATCTAAGATCAAAAACCCACAAACCACAATGGAAAAATGAGGCAAAGAAGCACAAAAATCAACAAAATGAAGAGATGGGTAAGCCTCCTTAGCCAAACGTGATGGGGTTTTTCTCTTCCTTTTTCCAGAGACGAAAAGAGACAAAGGAATAAGGAAAAGAAACAAACAAATACCTAATAGAACAAATGCAAGTAAAGTAGAGAGAGGAGGAGGAGGAAGTGATGAAATGGGCTCTCCCTTCCAAGCTTTTGTTGCCTTTTTTTTCTTTGAATTTGAGCACTCTGTTCCAGCAGAGAAGAAATCAAAAAGGCAGATGCAGAGATGGAAAGCAGATGTTTAAAACGAAAGTTTGATTATAATCCTTTGTTTAAAAAGGACCCAATATATGATTCTTTATGCATGTGGGAATTCGACACTTCGCACAAAAAAATTGGGATTTTCAAAGTTTATTTGTATTTTTATTTTAATTTTGCAAACGGTCGAAACCCTAAATTGGGACCCCACCTCCTATCCCTTCTTCGTTAAGGTTTTGCCTTTCCAACCACCGTAATCAGCGGATGATATATATGTCTATACTCGCAGAATATTTTTTTAATTTAATTAATTTACGAAGAAATGAAAGTTATTATATACGCAAACCAATTGCATTTTATTTTTTGGTGTTAGAACTCTATAGCTAATATGCTTCAACGTTGAGTGACTTTTTATAAAATTTTAAAAAATGCACGTGATTGAGGATAGAACATGCTAGAATGACAAGCATTGACTTGTATGAATTGAAATAGCTCGTGTTGGTTCGTGAGGATAGTTTGCACCCAAAACATAATAGAAGAACCCGTATAGTTTGCACCCAAAACGTAATTTATTTTTGTGCCTCTAATATATAATTATTATTGAATAGCAGTGGCAATCATTTATTTTAATATATGATTGATAAATTAATGATAATCATAAAGTATCTAAATAGAAAATATAAGTGAATATCACTTACATGTACGGTTAATTCCGTTGATACATTATAAAATTTATTTTGTGGTGATTAGGCTTTTGATTATACAAATTTTAAATTATTATATGGTTGGTTTTAACTTACAAAACACGACATTAATCAATGCTGTCTGAGTGTCGGCTGTTTGTTTATGTTTTTTTTTTCCCTTAGTTTTATAAAATTTAAATTTAATTTTTTTGTTAGCAGATTTCTTCATTTTTTGACAGAAAATTTGTTGAAAAAAGAAATAATATACATTGTGTGTTTGTCACGTTAAAAGGCATAATCTGCATATAATTATGAAATTAGGTGCCAAAATATCATAAACTAAATAACGTTCCACTTGAATTATGGTTAATTCGATTCTTTTTTACCTTTTCGACCAAGATAAATGTTTGGTGTGCCGGATGATGAAAGTTCCACAACAGCTAATTTAGGAAATGATCATGGGTTTATAATAAAATAATACTCTTTACATTGGTTTGAGACATTATGGGGAAGCTCAAAACAAAGTCACGAAAGCTTGTGCTCAAAGTGGACAATATCATACAATTGTGGAAAGTCGTGTTCATCTAACATGATATAAACTTTGTCGTGCTAATAGATTGGTAAATCCTTAAATGTCGAATAAAGGACTCCAAAAGAAAAATGAGGAGTCGAGGCTCGATTAAGGGAAGACGTACTTTGTTCGAGGGGAGATGTTGGATGATTAAAGTCCTACATCAACTAATTTAAGGAATGGTCATGGGTTTATAATAAAAAAAATACTCTTTCCATTTATTTGAGACCTTTTGGGACAGCTAAAGCTATTAGAGCTTACGCTCAAAGTGGACAAATGATCCTGGGTTTATAATAAAAAAATATTATCTCAATTGATTTGAAGCATTTTGGGGAAGCCAAAATCATGAGAGCTTATGCTCAAAGTGGACAATATCATACCCTATTGTGGAGAGTCGTGGACAATATCATATCCCATTGTAGAGAGTCATAGACAATATCATATCCCATTGTAGAGAGTCGTGGACAACATCATACCACGGTGTATTAAATTATCATTAAGTGTTTGTAGAGAACACTATTTTAATCATTTTTTCAATATATTAAAATATACTTCTTCGTTTAAGAGATCATAGGTTCGAACCCCATTGATGAAAAATCAAATCATCGACTTTTTAAATGGTAACAAATGTCTTGTTCAGTGGTCTATGTTTGACTCATACCATAATTATTTTAAACTGAGCCAACACACGTTACCAACTATTCTTAGTATGGAAAGCTAAACCGAAAGCTACGCTGATAAGGAAGGGACTTCAAATTCAATTATTACGCGGTAAATGACAAATAAATTTAACAAAAAGCTGAATTTTGTTAGAATAATATTATTTTTAAATATTTTTAATCATTCTATTTATATGTAAAGATTTAAACAAAAATGCCTTTCATTATAATTATTTATTAGTTATATGATAGAATCATAATAAAAACGGTACATTTTTTTTAATGATGGGAATATTATTGAAACGACGCCGTGACAATGACATGACACTAAGGAAAGGATGGGAAAAGAAAAGACGTGCCTTTTATTCTCCTTTTGGGAATAATTTTTAAAATGGTTTTAAATTTTTTTATTTATTTTAAAAATTTGCATCTATTTAGTTTTATTTTTATAAATAAAATGGGCCGGGATAGATGGTTTTGGGCCCATAGCCCAACTACATATCAGGCCGTTGGATATAAACGTTTTGATTGGGCCTAGGATTAGGGCTACAGCCCAGATATTAAAAAATAATAAAAAAAATTAATTTATTATTGTATTGGAAAATAAATAGAAATTCACGTGTTGCTCACAGTCCGACCAGTCGCCAGTTCGACAAAACGGCGTCGTTGGGTCAATGAGAATGGCTCATAACAGAGACGCGAGTCCGGCAAAGGCGAGGCGAGGATTGAGAATTCCGGCCAGGGATCCCAATCGCCGGCCACCGCAGGCTCCGGCAGCGAAGAGTCTAGATCTTTGAGAAAGTCCGGTAAGTCAATGCGGAATGGGTCAACGATGGGTGTTAGTCAACCATTAGCAGAAGATCTTTCACTGAAGGTGAAAAAATAAATGATATTTTATATTATACGAGAAAATTCAATTAAAATTCTAAAAAGGTAAAATGACAAACTTAACCTTGTAAATTAAAATCCTCAGCAATCCAAGGGTACCTGCAAGAGGGTAGTTTTGTCTATTGCATTTAGTTTTGAAATAATAAAACCGACAATAAAATACTCTATAATTAAATATTTACTAGTTTAATGTAATCACTTATGTAAAAATATAATCATGTTATCAAATAATTATATATATATATATATTTCTAAGAAAGTACACCGTTGATGTCTATTATTCAACGTTACAAAAATAATTAGACAGTGCAACTTTATACATTTAATGTTACACTTTGAATATAATGCAAAAAGTTGAGGATACAATAAATGTGTTGAATTTAGACTCCATAAACCCATATATTGAACTTTGAATGGAACAAAAGAGGGTCTGATGTTCCTCGTCCACGGGCATTTGTCCAAGTTGTAATATTGACTTTTCTTTACATGCTTTAGTTCTAAGCATTAAACGACTATAATATAATTTAAGGTTGATTTGGTTCGTGGGTTAAAAAAATGAATCATAATTTTTTATATGAATAAAAATAAAACTACGATCCTTAATTATCATTAGATTATTGGTCGATAAATATTCATAATATTCCCATTAATCAATTTATATTCAATTATCTCCACGTATAGATAGAGTTGTCTTTAACGCTCTCTAACCTATATGATGTCAAGATTCTAACCTTCGTTAAATTTTCATAAAAACATATTCACAGACCAACAAATAATTTTCAATTAAATATTAATTAGAAATAAATAAATAAATAAATCATATTTATAATAAATAAAATGATGTTTTTTTGGAATTTGGTAATAAAAAAAATGAAAAGAGGTAGCGTGTAGAGTGGCATGAATGAATGGGACATAAATCGCCGTCCACTTTTGAGACGAATATCTGTTACCGTTATCTTCGGCGTTACGGGTGGAAGTGGCGGTGTTTTATTTACTCAGCTCACGGCTTTTTGTTATTTATTTATTTAATTATATTATTTTTAATTTCAGAGTCAAATAAATAAATAAAAATTAATGAAATAGTCTTCAAATTTCGCACCATTTCACAAAACCCTATTTAAAATGACGGAATCCGTCGGCGATCTCCGACTTTGTCTTCTTTATCTTTCTCTGTACTCTTCCATCCGAAATTGGGGAGCAAAAGTCCCACACGAACTTTCTCTGAATTTTACTTCCTTTTAGTGAATGAATTCCGCTGCTTTTGTAGTTCATGGTGGTTTCAGATGAGTGAATGAAGCGGGTTTTGTGTGAATCGCTGGGGTGGATTTTGGATTATAAACGCTTGTCGTCGGATTTTGCTTTGGTGGCTGGAAAACAACGCTTCGTCGTTGCTGGTGGCTGTTTGTTTTTATCATCATGTTGATGGCGGCGGATGAGGCTTCTAATTTGCCTCTCCAGTATGGTTCTGATGATTTTGGTGAAGACATGTCCATTGACTATGAAACGTTAATACATCTACTGAGCGAGGATCTGGATCCTTTGCAGGTAGGTTTTGTTGCTGTTGGTTATAGAACAATACTGATTTTCCTTTTTTGAAATTGAGTTTAGAGGCCTTGGATTTTAGGGGAAACTGTAGCAAACAGTTGCAATTCCCCATTTCTAGGTTGGAATCCCTTAGAATTGGTTGGTGCTTTGAGCGTATGATCCGCTAACAGCTGATTCAACCAAAAATTCAGAGTAAACGAGCTAAGCTCATAGTACAGAGCGACGTTTATTTTCATGCTGCTTCACCCAAAGATTCTGGGTCATTCTCTCGGCTAAGCACTTGACATCTCGCATCTAATGAATAAGATAAAATTGAAATATGGCTTTATAATATTCTATCATTATTTCACTTGTTTCCTAGGAATTTGTTCAAAAGAGTGCAGAACTCATATATCTCTACTTCTTTCTGTTTATGGACCATTTTTAATTAATTTTAAACTGGATATATACGAAGCAACATTGGACTTGTACCTCAAAGCTAAGTGGAGAAATAAGGGGATAGCAAAGGGCATGGGTTTTTGGTAGACTTTCTCTTTGCGTGTTATATCTTCTCACGGGGTACCTGGATAATCTTTACATTATATCTCACTAGAACTTTCTCTTGGCTATTTGTTTACAAATATCGCAGGATAAGCCAGAGGACTTGTCGCCATATAATGCATCGGCTGGCAAACCAGCTTCTGATTCTTCCAACCAAGAGAATTCCGAACTGCAGAACGGTTAGTATGAATGAATATTATATCGCATCGGTACTATTATTAGAGACTTTGACTTCCTCTAATGCTCAGAGTAGTAGGATGTGTTACCTTGAATTCTTACATCAACTTCATGTATACCCACCATCCATGGCTATATTGGGTTTTTGGTTTTATATGCATAAAGGTGCACCTCAAGGAGCTAGTTACTAGAGACAGCGTCCAAAAACTAGATTTTTATCTCTTACCTTCTTTAGTTATTCCCAGTTTACAGAAAGTAGGAAGTGTTTGAAGTCTTTCAAAAATTTATCTCTTCTGTTCGTTTTTCCTTGTCTAGTGTTAAATAATGTTATTTTGAAGTTCCAAGGGTGACTCCCCATCGTGAGAAGATGACAGGTTTTGTTTTAAGAGAATCTCTAGCAGCTTTTGCTGCTGGATCAAACTCTTTTCAGGTTTTAGACTGAGGCCTTAGTCCTTTAGCTTTATCTTTTCTTGACTTTATGAGAGGAAAACACTAGTGTAACCATTTGGCAGATGCGGTGACGTTTTGCACATAATGTTTCTTGATGATTCATACTTGGTCTAATAACTGGCCTTTCTCTAGTGAAATTAAATTCTTCCCATCATTTATTGCCTTTTCTGTTGGTCTCATCATCATAAGCTGGCATTTTCATCTTGATATGTTGTTTTGACAATGCAGATATATCTCATGGTTTCATGGATGTAACTTTGAAAAATCATAACATTTTGGATGATAAGGGCACAGAAGCCTTGAGATCCTCAGAAAATAATTCATGTGCGTCAGTGGAATTGCATTTGTCTGATGCAGAGCATTCTTCCATAGAAGTGATTCCTACCGAGTCTGCAGTAAACCAAAGTTTTGATTTTGCGACTGATGTTACTGACTCTTATTCAGACATGCCATACTGGATGAGTACCGTGGAGCAACCTTTTTTAGTTTCTTCTCAGTACTTTCTTCCAGGAGATTATGATTCTTCAGTTTTTTCTGGAAATGGGGGCATGGCAATCAACATGATGATGCATGAAGGAGAGTTTCCATCCAATAGCCTGTCCTCAAGTACTACAATGAATTTGTATGCACAGGGGGCTACTGATCACAAATCAGTATCGAGACAGTCAGTCTCAAAGGATTTAAATCTTGATGGCTATCCAAATGTAAAGGGATGGAATCAGAATTGTGAAGGTGGAAACTTTATTTCATCGTTTGATGGAAACTATTCATTTCATGCTGATGAGCTTCGTATTGCTCAGACATCCATGGAGCTTCCAATGTCTACTGAGTTGAATTCATCTTGCAAAGAGCTTGTTAACCAAGTGAAGAATGAAACGATGGATTCACTGGTTGAATCTTGTAGTGGCCCATGGCAATCTATGATGGAGGAAAACATGTTTTTTCCATCCGGAAGAGTTTTTCATTCTGAAGATATGGTTTGTGGAACATCCAGCAGACCCTCCATTGGTGGCAGGTATCAGAATTTATACATAACTGATCAATATTCTCCCAATGATTATTCATCTAGTTTAAGCAATCAGCCTTTGGCTTTCATCAAGGATGATAGAGATCATAGATTGACTCCATGCAAGAGTGATATAGATTATCCACTAGTCAGCCCTGAATCAACTCATAGTAATTTGTCAGACAAGACCCAAGTGGAGGATGATCCAGATATCTGTATAATTGAAGATTTGAGTCATCCTGCACCATTAAACCGATCTCTTGTGGTTGGAAATTCTGTTATTGCTTCACAAAGTTGTTCTATAGTCGGTGGTTTTTCTGCTTATGTGGGATTAGGAAGCATGAGACCCAAGGCCAAAGACATGGACATATTAAAAGTTGCATTACAGGTTAGTTCTGTTTAGTTTTGTTTCTGCAAACTGTAACGTGCAGAAACAATGTCCTTGAATGTAAATGAACATTTATTCCTAGAGTTTTAAAACAATTTCTCTTTCCAACCTGTTTCCTCCATTTACAGTTGATTTTTTTTCTTAAATAACTAAATGGATCCTTTACTACGGTGAAAAGTATGGAAGTATGTTGACAATCTAACACAGTTTTATCAGAAGAAAAAAAAAATTGAAGCTGTATAATGAAATTGTTTGGGACTCCCTCATTTGTTGTTTTTGTCCATCGATGAAATTGTTTCATTGAGAAAAGAAAAATAAAAAATCAATAGTTTGTCCATCACTTACGAAACAGTATTTAGGTTGGGCTATCAGATGCTTGTGAGCTCTGACACAGACATGTTTGTTGTTAATTTTTTTATACATATTCTTCTGCATGTTTTTCAGACAAACAAAATATATATTTAACAGTTACTGACAAGGGTGTAGCTCATTTATTCTTTGCAATTACTGTTATTGCATTTCTCCTCGGCTTCTGTTTTGACGTTGCAACACAGACGCAAATTTTGTAGTTAATTATTGTTTGACATCCTGACTGTATCCACTTTTGTTGCATACATTCTTGTTTGTGTTCTGACATTTGGGATGGTATACTTCTAGTAAAACTTTAACCTAATTTTGTATCATCCTCTCTAGAGTTTGTTTATATGACGGAGAAGTTGATAAGACTCAGGTTATTGAGCTTTGCAGGATCTTTCTCAACCAAAATCAGAAACTAGTCCGCCTGATGGTGCTTTAGACGTTCCTCTTTTAAGGCATCAGGTTGTATATTCTTTTATTAACACAACCTTTTCTTCCTTATTTGTATTTTTTAAAAATAATATGTGGTTGTATTATTAACTTTCAAGGATGTTTGGACAGAGAATTGCTTTGTCATGGATGGTTGAGAAGGAGACATCTAGTGTATCCTGTGCTGGGGGGATTCTTGCTGATGATCAGGTTTCAACTAAGAATTTGTTTAATATATAGAGATACTATGAAGTTTATTTTCCTTTTTGTATTGACACGGTGAGTCACTTGCAGGGATTAGGGAAAACAATATCAACGATTGCTCTAATACTAAAGGAAAGGGCTCCTATTAAAGCTTGCTCAAATGATAGGCATAATGAGTTGGAGACTTTAAATTTGGATGATGATGATGATATACTTCCTGAGCTTGATGTGCCAAAACAAGAATTCTATCATCAAGTTTCACTGAGTAAGAATTTAACTATTGGCAAAAACAATTTGGTACAAGCTAAAGGCAGGCCAGCTGCTGGAACCCTTGTTGTTTGTCCAACAAGTGTATTGAGGCAGTGGGCTGATGAATTACATAATAAGGTTTCTAGTAAAGCTAATCTGTCAGTGCTTGTATACCATGGAAGTAGTCGAACTAAGGACCCTTGCGAGCTGGCCAAGTATGATGTTGTTCTTACAACCTACTCAATCGTGAGTATGGAGGTACCAAAGCAGTCTATTGTTGATGAAGAAGAAGATGAGAAACGCCATACAGAGGAACAAACTATTCTACCCATGCAATTTTCTCTAAGCAAGAAGAGGAAAAACTTCTCTGGTTCTGATAAGAAACAATCAAAGAATAAGAAAGCAGTGGACAATGAAATGTTTGAATCAGTTGCCCGCCCTCTTGCTAAAGTGAGGTGGTTCCGGGTTGTATTGGATGAAGCACAGAGTATCAAGAATCACAAGACACAGGTGGCTAGGGCCTGTTGGGGTCTGCGGGCAAAACGTAGGTGGTGCTTGTCAGGAACTCCTATTCAAAATGCTATTGATGATCTTTATAGCTATTTTAGGTTTCTCAAATATGATCCCTATGCTGCATATAATTCGTTCTGTTCAGCAATTAAGGTGCCAATCAACAAGAATCCATCCAAAGGATACAAAAAACTTCAAGCCATTTTAAGGACAATAATGTTACGTCGAACAAAAGGTGAGAACGCTTGAAACTTCTGTGTATCAATTACATGGTCTGAAGGATTTGGAATTAATTATAATAATACTCTGTCTTTGGTTTTCTCCAAAAGTTGAAACAGTCTTGTTTCCCGCTTCTTGACTTTCAAATTTGATTTATATAGTTCCTCTAGGGCGAGGAGGATTGTCCCCACGGCTATGATCTGATTCACATGGCCTTTCCATTTATTTTATAAATTATAATATAGTCTTTCTGATTTTTGTTGCCTTGCTGATGTTTTGAGAAATTTTTTGAGTTTTACCATGTACAGGAAGTTTTATTTTTATTTAAAATGGAAAATAACTTGATGACGTTCTTGAATCATGGTAAGATGATGAGCTGGTAGTCTTGTTGGTCGCTTTTATGAGTTTGCTTTGGAGTGGTCTGAGGAATTGGGCTTTATGGATATCAGATCTGCCAGCTTTATTAGAAGTTCAATTAAATTGAGATTAGCTACGAGGCTTAACACTTACTATCACGTGAAAGCACCAGGATAATTTCTTCTGACGACAATATGCCATTTTTTTAACTTTGTTGGACAATTGTATTATCATTTTAATGATGTAAATAATGTACCTCATTTCCCTCGTTTTCTTGAGTTTCTGGTAATTGATTCCTCGTGACCTATTTTATTTAACTTCACTTGATTCTAGTTGCTTACTTTGTAAGATGTAACATTCAGATGATCTTGTCGGGCAATTTCATTAGTTTTTACTTGTACCATGTGGTGGATTCTGTTTGAACTCCGCATTTTACTTTTCTTTGCCATTCCATTGCACACACTTTTTGATATTTTATGAACTTACCAATTTGACTAGGATCATTCTACGGCTCTTCTTGTGTAGGCACACTTCTTGATGGGCAACCCATTGTTACATTGCCACCTAAACACGTGGAACTGAAAAAGGTGGATTTTACTGAGGAAGAACGTGATTTCTACTCTAAATTGGAGGCTGACTCAAGAGCTCAGTATGAAGTATGTTTTTTTCAAAAGGAAATTGTGTGTAGTTCGTTTTGTTGCCTTGTGTATGGAATTTCAGTTACAATATCTAATTACCTCCTGCCTCTTTCTATTATTACTTACTAAGAATCTTCTCCAGGAATATGCAGCAGCTGGAACTGTTAAACAAAATTATGTTAACATCTTACTGATGCTTTTGCGCCTTCGACAAGCTTGTGATCACCCTCTTCTTGTTAAACCATACGACTCTAAATCTTTATGGAGATCTTCAGTTGATGTGGCCAAGAAGCTTCCTCGGGAAAAACAGATTTTCCTACTGAACTGTCTGGAAGCATCACTGGCTATTTGTGGCATCTGTAATGTATATCTTCTGCTCATTTCTTCTCTTTGATGTGATACTTTTTAGTTCTAGTATATTAGTATGGTTTAGTGTATTTGGGATTTAAATACCACATTTAGTTCCAACTATCTGTTGGCTTATAAGTTATCATGAATTTGTTGACTTTTTGCTTAATATAAAAATTACAAAGCATGAAATTCTGATGCTCTTTTTATCCCTTATAACTGCTGAACATATATTGAGGCATTCTGTACCTTTGACGTTATATGTGAATTTCTCGCCTCAAAAACTGCTGTTTGGGCTCTGCATGATGCTTTCTTGTTATGTCAGAGATGTATGACATGTTTATATCGCAACACTCTGTAAGAAGGAGCTTTTTAGCTTCATTTTGTGACTTCATCATTTCTGATATTTATGCAGTTCCCCATGTTCTCTTTGTTATCCTGCTAATCTTTCATTTATCTGGTAAGAGATAAGCGGTATATTTCTTAAATCAAATTTCTGTGATTATTTCTGTAGGATCCACCTGAAGATGCGGTTGTTTCAGAATGTGGTCACGTTTTCTGCAAGCAATGCATTTTGGAACACCTCTCTGGTGATGATAGCCAGTGCCCTACAGCAGGATGCAAAGTTCGTCTCAATGCATCTTTGTTGTTTTCCAAGTCCTCATTATGCAATTCTCACTCCGATCAGCTTAGTGAGGACAATTCAGTGGTTAGCTCTTCTTCCACGGTTGGTGACTCAGTGGAGCCCTCTTCATCAGTTATGTACGAGTCTTCTAAAATTAAAGCTGCTCTTGAGGTTCTGGTGTCATTGGCTAAACCCAAGGAATACTCTTCAAAAAACAGCCCTTCCCAACTTGCTGTTGTTGGAGCCAGCGAGAAATCAATCGATGCTCCATCCACTGAACCGCAAATGGAAGGTCCCAAGTGTCAAGATTCTACAAACAAAGGCTCTTGCGAATCAATTGGAATAGGTGTAGAAAAAGCAATAGTCTTTTCTCAGTGGACGGGAATGTTAGATTTGCTTGAAGCAGGTCTAAAAAACTCCTCCATTCAGTACAGAAGACTTGATGGTACCATGTCAGTACTTGCTAGAGATAAAGCAGTAAAGGATTTTAACAATGTTCCGGAGGTTTGTCAAACGAACTGGCCCTACACTTGAGTAGTTTTCACATATTTTATAATCGCACATCTGTATGTATGCTGCATGGTCTTTTCCTTTCTTTTCTGTTTATTGATAGAAATACTGCCTGTTATTCTTACCTTCCAACTTGTTTGCATGATAAATATGATTCAGTAATTTCCCTTATAATAGGTGTCAGTTATGATCATGTCTTTGAAAGCTGCTAGCCTTGGTCTAAACATGATCGTTGCCTGCCATGTTCTTCTGTTGGACCTCTGGTGGAATCCTACAACGGAAGATCAAGCGATTGATAGAGCACATCGAATCGGACAAACTCGTCCTGTTACAGTGTTGAGATTAACTGTAAGAGACACAGTCGAGGATCGTATTTTAGCCCTTCAGGTACGTACTGGTCACATGTTTCACTTTCAATTATTGATTTGAGTTCTTGATTGTTCTAGATTGATCAAAATCCAGTTTACTATGCAGATACGCAATCAGTTAAGTGAAGTTTCAAAAACTTTAGTTTTGCCTTACCAAAAGTTAGTTGGGATCTAGGAAAGACAGACACTTTAGTTTGGGTAACATGTTCTTGTTCGTACACATATTCAGTACTAGTTAGCATAATAGACGTGTTAGTTAGTTGTGCAAGGTTATGTTGGTCAGGCATAAATAGATGTAAATAGTAATCTAGGTCAAAAGTAATATATGAGAGAAAAGTACATCCAACTTTTTTTTTTAAGCATGTAAATGTAAATAAATATATAAGAATTTGAATTTCCTTGTATAAATATGATATATATTTAGGAAATTGTATTTTGAAAATTTTAATTATTATGTTCTTTTTTGATCTTTGAAATTTGGGTATCATAATCTATTTAATTCTTACATTTTCATCCCTAAGATCGAGGAAGCATGAGTGTCTGGATCTATTTAGTTCTTAAATTTCAAAATCTTACACTTTCATCCCTATGACCGAGGAAGTGTGGGTCTTAGAATCTATTTAGTTCTTAGATTTCAAAATCTTACATTTTCATCCCTAAGATTGAGGAAGTGGTTCCTTTTAGTACTTCGATCATTAGTCAACCTACAGGAAAGTGACATGCAATAGAATTAGTGAGATTCAACCATTAAAATTGAAAGAACAAGAAAAACTCTCTCTCTCTCTCTCTCCCCCTCTCCTCTCTCTGACCCCTCGCCCATGTTAGCCCCATCCCTTCAGGTCTCACTTTCAGCGAGTAATGTTCAACGGCGGTGAGACCCACGACCTCGCCTTCACTGATTCTGTTCTCCTTCACCACTTACCTTCTCTTCCAACTCTCCTTCTCATGGTTTTCTTTCTCTCTCGCTTTCCAGCCTTGAACAGAAATCATGTAATGATCAATCCTAGTCGGCAACAGAATAGCTACATATATTATTGTTAAACAAGGCCTTGGTTGACATTAGCTATGTTGATCATTTCCCTCCATTTTTGCATGAAAGAATATATAAGGACTTACAATAAGGACTCGACAAAAAACGTATCTTTGCCTCGGTACTAAACTTTTAAACTTCACGTGTCATTGTGTCTGTATATTGCTTCTTAGGTTAGGACACTATATTTCTGTTTGAACTTTTTCCCCAACCTAATTGTACTTCATATTTGCCCACATATTTATGTATGACAACCACATTCTTGGCAATGGTTAGGCACAATGGATTTGTGACAGAATGCGAAAAAATCTTATAATTCTTTTAAAGCGTTCCTGTGTGTTTTTCTCCATGAATTTACACGTCTGTTCCAATCAGGGACGTCGTGTGATCTGAATTTCTGCATCCATTTCTGTTGGTTAATTGATTGTTTATATGCATTCATTTGTTTCATGCAGCAAAAGAAAAGAGAAATGGTTTCATCTGCATTTGGAGAAGACAAAGCAGGCGGTCAACAAACTCGTCTCACAGTAGAAGACCTGGACTACCTTTTTATGATGTGATGATAGATATACTTTCCGATTATTCTTTGGAATTGGCTGCTGATGATTTAGGCTAACATCATAACATCATATGCACATATGATATGAAGTTTTGGGTGGTGGTGAAGGCTGCCTGCATTGGCCCCATTTTTGGAAAGCAAGTTGTCCGACATATTTAGATTAGTCGGGCAACCAGATGATTTGTGAATAGCATTTTGTAGAAATCTTTGATTCCATTTTTGGCCACTCAAATTCTTTTCTCACACACAGTTTGATCCCTCTGTGGACTCTGTTTACACCCCATTCCCGCAGTATATCCCACAGGTTGTAAAAATTAGAAATTTATAGAAAAGATAGAAAATTATATCTGTCAAAACTCTTTTCCTTTCCAAATGTAAAGATATAGATAGTATTTTTTTGCTTTATCATCTCCCCTCTTCTATGTTTGTTATATATATATATATATATATATATATATATATATATATTATACACTTTTCTTCTTATAGTAAATTAATTTTATTGTTCCATTGGTTAAGAGAATTTCAATTCCTTTGATTTGGGAGAAATTTCTGCGTGTATAAAAACGACATTATTATAATGGATAAAAGAGAGACATTATTGTTGGATGAAAGTCCAACATTGGCTAATTTAGAGGTTAATTTAGGGAATAATCATGGGTTTACAAGTAAGGAATATATCTCTATTGGTATGATATGATGCATTTCAAAGAAACCCAAAACAAAGCCACGAAAGCTTATGCTCAAAGTGGACAATATCATACCATTGTGAAGAGTCGTGTTCATCTAATATGTATCAAAGTCATGCCCTAAACTTACTTAGCCATTTTGTCAATAGAATCCTCAAATGTCAAACAAAGTATTGTGAGTCTCGAAGGCATGGTAAAAAAAGTGACTAAAGTATCGAACAAATGGTGTACTTTGTTCGAAGACTATAAAAAAAAAAAAAATCAAGCCTCGATTAAGGAGAGGTGTACTTTGTTCGAGGGGAGAAGCCCAAAGCAAAGCCATGAGAGCTTATGCTTATGGACAATATCATATTATTGGAAGAGTCATGTTCATCTAATAATTATTACTATAAAAGTTTCGTTTCCCTCGACAAAATAAAATGAAATAAATCATTTGGTAATTATTATTTTTCTTTTTTAGGCTGGTTTTTACTATAATTATTTTACAATAATTTTTACATTCTTAAAAATATATATATTTGAATTTGTAGGAAAATTCAAAACACAAAAAATAAATTTTATAAAAAAAAAAGAGTAAAAATATAATTTTCAAAAATATTTATAGTAAAAATTTTGTAATATCATATACTTTATAATACATTATATCATTACTGAGGACTTTATTATATCATAAGCATAGTTAGAAGAATACATTTATTTATCTAATAAAATTTATACATCAATAAATAAGTACCAAAAGAAATGTACACTGAAAATCAAATAAATAAATAACATATAAAATAGTAGTAATGAACTTTGAATACCAAAATACATAACCATTTATATATATATATATATATATGTCGAAAAACTATTCAAATCTGATCTTATCTTTCATCTTCCTCGACCAACTTCATCACTGCACCTGAAACACTGGAGAGCAGTTCTGACCAATCACTGCACACCAAAATAATAATAATAATAATAATAATAAAATTACATTAGAAATATATATATATATATATATTAATTAATTTATTTATTAGGATAAATTTAAATTGTACCCATTTGTGGAGTCAAAAGACAAGCCGACAGTACACTTAGCTTCCTCAACGGCCCAAGCGAAGCGGCTGAGCCTTTTATTTTCATCGGCAACTCGGAGCTCCGACGGCTTCACATTCCAAAAAATCGGCACGATCCATTTATTGGAGCGCAGCATACGAGCCAGCTCATAGAGACAGTAATAGGACTCGCAATACCGAGGCGAAAAAACCGGTACTCCGACCCTGCAGCTTCGGATGGCGGAGTCAATTTTGCCAATTAGATTGTCGCCGGGGGACATGGACTTGACGTCGAGAAATGGCCACAGCCCCAAGCCGGAGAAATGCTCGTGCAATATTCCGGCCACGCTCCGTCTTGTGTCGATTCCACGGTGGCTTATGAACACGTCGAAATCTGGGGATTCCGTTTTGATTCTGTTTTTAATTTTGGCGCACAGGTGCGTGGCCTTCACCGCCGCCGGTGACCGTTGCATATCTCACGCTCTCTTCCAACACTAAAATTTGGTATTTAATTTTTATGAAATTAATGGAATTCGGGTTCTTTATTTATAGGGTTCCAATTTTGAATTACCACGAACTTTCTTAATTATCTATTTAAATAATAATAATAATAATAATATGAACAAGATTGTCACCCAGAACTCGTCAACAAGTGGAAACGGAGGGAGAAATGATAATGGGTTAATTTATAAGTGTTTAATAATAAATTGTTTTTTATGAGAAAAATTAAAAAAAAATAGTTAATCTATTAAATATAAAATTTTACTTTATATTTAACAAAATCTTAAATTTTGTAATTTGTTATTTAATTATTATTTTTTTTTTAAATTTTAAGCACAAAAAGTAAGTAGGGAATTTAATATTATGATTATAAAATTAATTTATTGTAAATTGAAATTTCAAATATATAGATATTTTTTAGATTACAGAGAAATTTTACCTTGGATTAGAAAATGAGTAAATCAATCAAATTATATTATCAATATTAAATTTAATAAAAATTATATGAAGTTTATAATTTTGATAGGAAGTTTCTTGGGGAGCAGCAGGTCAAAATTGATTGAAAAGAAAATGGTTCAATCAATATTGTTAGGAAAGAACATTCCATATCCTTTATGAACAGGTGCTGCAAACCAACTTCTCTTGTTTCTTTCTTTTTCTAGAATTTTTTCTTCTTCTTTATATATATATTTTATTTATTTATTGTTTGATTGTTTGTCTGTGTCCAAAATTATGTCCGATTGTTTGTCTGTGTCCAAAATTATATCCGACCAATTTTTAGAAACTAATTTATTGGAAAAGTTTAACGAAAATTAATGTTCGCGTGTTTATTTATTTTTTAAATATTCTTTTTTTTAAATTTTAATAATTTAAAATGCATCAGTATAAAAATTGGATTAATTTAAACTTCATTTTTAATGATTAACTCTCAAGAGTTTTTTCAAAAATAGCTTTTAAATTAATCCATTTTTATATATATATTTTGTTTAGTTATTAAGAATAAAAAAAACAGTTTCGTTATAAAATTAAACTTTATTTTTTTAAAAAAATAACTCATGAGGCGAGTTTTTCTATAGTAGTCTTACTGGGTCTCTGACCCCTCCGTCAGCTCTCATATTTCATATTTCTTTACCCAAAAATAAAAATTAAATTAAATTAATTAATTAAAAGATTTACCCATCTCTCCCTCTCATCCCAATCTCATTCTCTCTCCTCAACTCACACCGTTCTTACAAAAATAAATTAAAAAAAATATTAGATTTAATAAAATAATATTATATTTGGAGAGATGTTGTTCGATGTTTGTCTGTTATTATTGAAAATCCTATTTTTATAAGAAATTAAGTTAGAATCAGATCTGCTTTTCAAAAATATTTTAAGATCAATCAATCTCATTTTTCCATATCCAATTAATTAGATTTCTGTTAGCCTTTAAGTTATAGAAAATACGGTTAGAATCGATAAAATTTTAGTTGACAGTTCTATAAACAATTAATTAAGATTTGTCAATAATATCTGTTTACAAAAATAAATACAATATCTGGTTAAGAATGAAAGTCTATTTACAAAAGTAATTACAGAGAGGGGAGGAGAGAACATTGAGAAAAGATTTGGTGAACCGAGTTTATAAATAAAACCGAATATATCTTAGAGGTCAAGAAACTTCATTAAATTTTCTATAGTAACGGTATATTCCCTGCCACAATAATAATAGAAAAAATAAAATATTTAGTGAAAATAACATTAATTAATTATATATATATATATAATGTTTTACAAATTTTCAAGACTTTTAACAATAGACAGATGTATGTAAATTAGGGAAATAATTTTATAGAGTTCAAACTTCAAATTGACGTCATGGCTCACATATGTTGACTTGGATTTCAAAGAATACAAAAGGATATATTCGTGACAACAACTTAAGTTAACTAGGTAAGTGGCCTTACTATAGGCATGGTTATATTTGATGTTGACACGGGCGGCGTGCAAAGGTTTCCTCGGGCTAGATGGAGATTGGCCCTCGAGTGCAAAGGCAGAAGGGAGCTTGACTGCAAGACCCACTCGTCGAGCAGGGACGAAAGTCGGCCTTAGTGATCCGATGGTACCGAGTGGAAGCGCCGTCGCTCAACGGATAAAAGTTACTCTAGGGATAACAAGCTGATCTTCTCCAAGAGCTCACATCAACGATAAGGTTTGGCACCTCGATGTCGACTCTTTGCCACCTGAGGCTGTAGTATGTTCCAAGGGTTGGGCTGTGAGAAGACCATTTACTATTTCTTGAAGCTCGATCTCTCCCCGGATGAACCATATAGCCAAGAGAAACCATGAACCAGAATAGAAGAACTTGCCCCACCCATGAGTAAATATTTCATAGTAGCCTCATTAGACCGTACATCTTTCTTGGTATATCCAGATAATAGGTAGGAGCATAAACTAAAACATTCTGGAGCTACAAAGATAGTTATTAAACCATTAGCACCGCATAAAAACATTCGTGCATGTGTCATATATATTCATATGTGTGAATTGTTTATGAATCGATATGCTTATGATATGTTATAATATGTGAATTGTATGATAATACTTACGGTACGATGTGTTCAATGATATGTTTGAGAAAGGATACAAGAAAGATGCACTAAACGTAATGTAACGATAGGAGTAAGACATGGTTACGCATCAAAGTGTTATGGTATGAGAGATTGATAACAACGATATGGTCACGATCGATTGATAAAAGAATATGATTAGGTTGTGGATAGAAAAGGATAGGATTATGATAGATTGATAGAACGATAGCGCTAGGATGTATTCCTGTTATGACTAAGGTACGTTCAGGTAACGATACGACTGTAATATGTTTAAGGACATTAAGACTATGATAAATTAGGGAAGGATATGACCACGAAGTGTTTACAATATGATATGATTATGATACGACATGTGAAGATATATATATAGTGATATGATATGAAATATGTTATGGTATGAGACATGTGATCAATTGACATATTTATGATACGATATATTGTGATGTGATATGTTACGTTTGGTTGTTTTGTGTGACCTTGAGGTAATTGTCGTATGAATCGCACGTTATGAAATGATATGTTAAAAGCATAGAGCGTTATGTTATGTCTCCTAAATTGTACATATACAACATGTTATGAATGACATGATATCACGATAAATGACATGAAATATAACCTCGTTAGAATTATGCATGATATGAGAATTGAAAAATGAGGAAAGATATGATATGAATGTAAGACAATATGGGGTTATATTTAATAATGTCGAAAATGGAAAAATACTGGAACTTCATGCATTATGTGTACTTATGCATTGGGGATACCCTATTTCATCACGATGGTACGTACACGAACACTAATAGACAGGGGTACGACCATTATGTTTTACATAATGCTGCCGTGACAGTTACTAGTTCTAACGGGTGTCTGGCCTAAGGAGCTTCCAGAGTATGCTCGCTCGACAAGGAAGGTGGCCCAGCAGTGTGCGAACTGACTGGTGAGTCCATACCCGCACGTATAGACTGTGTGTAGAGTATATGGTACACATCCAAATTACCCGTTAGGACAGTACCGTAGGAGAATAGATTGAAAGGATATGTCACATCATTGCATTCACATGTTCTTCCATTTAATCCCAATAGTGGTATCACTTACTGAGTATTTATTTAAATATTCAAACCACGTGCTACTTCTATTTCAGGTTAAGGCAAGGCATTCCTATATGGACGACGACGATATCGCAACTCGAGACTATGACACATGCGTAAGGTAGTCATATTTATTTTCTTAGACTTAGACTAGAATATGATGTTTTTAATTTAAACGTTTATTTATTTTATTTAACCTTTTGTTATGTCATTTTTAAAGGTGTTTTCGAAACACGCAACTCCATGGCTGTGCTTTAAGATAAAAATTACGTTTTATGGAAGTATAAAAATTACGTTTTATGGAAGTTTAAATGAAGTCTTTCCTCATTCAATGTTTATGATATAACCTTAAATTAAGTAAAAAATTTCGAATCGTCCCGCATCAAAAAAATTGTGTCAGATAAACACTATCATTTTAGAAATTCACAATTTGATTAAATAATTAAAATTTAACAACAAAATGATTAAAAGGTTTCTATCCAACAATATATTTTTAATGTAAAATATTGTCTCGCCTATTTAATAAATAAATAAATAAACTGGAGGCATAGACATTTATTGGGAGAGTTTATAATATTATCAGTATTGAAATAGCAAAAATAAAAAATGGCTAAATTAATTACATAAATTTGATGTGGAAATGAAATTAGGTAGGACGGCTATGCTATTCTCATAGCCTTCTCATACCTTTTGCCCTAAATTCAATGCCTTCATAAATACTCTCATTAATTATTTTTACTTCCTTTTATATATATATATATATATATTTTGTTATTTATACGAACAAATCTAAACCGGCACGAAAAATAGATTTGGGAGTTAGGGTTTAAGGAAGCAAGTATAAACGAAAGCAAGGAGGAAGACAAAAACATGTTATATCCCGCTCGAGATTACCCTATTAAATCCAGCACGAATTGTGACAACTATAGACTCTAAAAATACAACGAAATCTATCGTCAGATATGACCGAGTCTAAAACTTAACTTTAATTACGAACGTCACTTACTCAGTACAACAAAAATTAAGTTATTTATTAAAATCAATTAAGTTTGAACTTAATTCTATTTTCTTAGATATTTGTGTATTCCTACGTGGAAGGAAGGGATAGGAGTAGGTGCTGACTAGATTTGTCCAATTTGTATGCCCTAAGAGGGAGGATCTAATTTTTCATTTTCCAACTAAGAAAATAATTTCAATATATTTTCCAAATTGCACACGGAAAATTCATAATTGATTTCTCTTCCATTTTGTAATTAAAAAATATATATATATATCTACGTGGCAAGCAATAATAATAATTAAAAATTATATATCTATACATACCTGGCAAACCGAAAGGCTGCAAAGTGATCCGCCGTGGATTCTCTGCCATTGCAATGTCATTTAAAAAAAAAAAACATATAAAATAAAATAAAATAAAATAAGAATTAATAAAATTTAAATTTATATATCCACAAAGAGAATCTTCCGTCACATTCTGTCACCCCAAAGCCCTACTGGTTCAGACCCCATCCTTTCAGTGTTCATCGTTTTCCATTCAATTTAATGCAACAAACCTTCATTTTCCATTTCACATTAAAATTTTCAAACGGATTTAACTCTATTTCATATGTAATTTAATAAGAACATACCAAAAAAAAAAAAAAAAAAAAAACTATATTATATACTGTGTTTTAAGGTTTGATGTCGTGGTTGTCGTCCCATAGGATGTTGAGATCCGTTGTGGCGAAGGTGTCGATGTCTTCCCAGCTCCAGTAGCTGCTGTTCGACATGTCGGCGCCGCTGCAGTTGGTGGTTGGAAGCTGCCATGGATGATGTGTACTGGTGCTGTTGGGTTGCTCTGTTTCTATGGCCTTCAATTCTTGATCTGTTGTTGTTGAAACGCCAGAGAAATCTGCGTTTTGGGAATTGAGAATTCCGTAATTTGTAGTGAAGTTTTCACATTCCACCCAGTTGGTCGACGACGGCGGCGGTGGTGGCGGCGGCGGAGGGAAAATCAGCCCTTGATACAGAGGAAGGGAAAATTGGGTGTTTATCATTACGCCGTCTGCGGCGGCGACGGCGGCGGAGGCGATGGCGGAGGAGGAGGATTTGGGGATTGGTTTTTTTTTTAAGCGTTTGTTTTTACGGCCGCCACCAACAGGGACGTTTCGGAGAGTTCCACCATTGGTCCAGTGACGTTTACAAGCTCTACAAAAATGGCGCGGCTGAGATTTGTTGTAATTATTGTAGTAACAGAATTTGGTGTTGGTTGAATCGCATCTTGGGCACTTTAATTGCTCAGTTTGTGACGGATTTTGGTGGTGGTGCGATCGTTTCACGGCGGCGCTTGACAGTTTCTGTGGCGGCGTAAGCGTCTTGCTCCAATCAAATACATCGATCGAAACCTGTTTCGAACTCAAACCCATCTCTCAAAACAACTCGAAGAACAAAACCCAGAAGGGAATTGAAACAAAAAGGATCAAAGAAGCTGAAAAACAGAGAGACAGAGAGATACGAGGTTATAAGAAGAAGAAGAAGAAGAAGAGGTTGCTGGTCGGAAAGGACAAGGAAGGGGAATTCATATCTGTAATTAAGAAATGATTCTGTGTGGAAAAACCAGAGAAAATGGTTTGACTAAGAATTCAATTTTCTATTGGCATAGCGGAATTTGGGTGTTCTTCACAAACATCTTTTATTGCTTTTTATTTATAGAGAGAGAAACAGAGACTTCAAGACTAAGTAGAAAGTGTTAGATGACACGTGGATTAATCCCAGCCGTCTATAGTGCGTTTGATTGATGTGCATGGCAACGGCAGTCGCAAATTGGCAACGATTCATTAAAATGTAAATATTTATCATACGTTACGTTACAGTTTCTTTTTTTTTTTTTTTTAACTTTCAAAATTATATAATATTAATTTTATATTTCTTATATTTTTTTAAATAAGTTAGTTAAAAGTAAAAAAAAAGAAAAAAAAAAAAAAAGAGAACAAATTTCAGAATGTACTGTGGTAAAAAAGTAATACATAAATTTTCATAAAATTATACACATGACATGAGACATGACCTTATATAAAGTATACATAAAAAATCGGGTAATTTACTAATAAAATGATTGAAAAAAAATAAATTAGGAAAAGAATAATTTCGAAAGCAGCTCGTGGGTCCCACAGGGGATGTTGGCATCACGTGCTCCTCCAATTTGAGGCATTGCTTCTTCTTCCTGGACCCATCCGCATGTGATTACATGTTCCACGTTGGCTGTCTTTGCGTTATTCGCCACGTGTGGGCTCCTCCACCCTGAGCGTGTGAGTTTCCTTTTTTTCTTTTTTCTTTTTTTCTTTTTAATTTAAAAAAAATAATTTTATTTTAAATTCCTTCCCCTCTGACTAGACTAGCAGCCCAATAAGACCTAATCATTATGTGAGAGACTCACCTAATGTCCCAGTCCCAGGGATTTTAGTTTTTGTTTTTTTTTAAATTATTATTATTAAAATAAATTTATATAAATTAAAATTGTGAATCTCCGGTAAACTTCTCCGAGAAACTTTATATATTATTAATTAAGATAATAATAATAATAATAAATAATAATAACAAAAAAATTATAAGTAAAAAATACGGTGCATGCGTGGGGAGTGTGGCCGTCAAACAAATAGGAAAAAATAAAGACCCACGAAAAGCACGTGCTCTATTAAATTTAAGAATTAAGTTTAATAAAATAGGGGAATTAAATAATAATATTACATTAATACGGAATTAATAATATAATAATATTATATATATATATATATATATATATAAAAGAAAAAAACAATTATTTGATTAAGATTTGATCCGGCCAACGAAGCAGAAACAAAATAATGTGAAGAATCCCAATCCCAATTCCCAAATCCAGCATGGTCGGTTCGGTCGGTCATCTTTCTCATTGCCTGTTCTAAACCACAAAATTCTTTTTTTAATTAATTAATTAATTATAAAATTGAATTATTATTGTTACGTTTGATTTTAATGAATGGAAATAATTAAAAATATAAGAATGTTTAATTAGGCGGAAAAAAGGGAAAGCATGAGAGTGGAATGATGGTGGAATATTATATATATATATATATATATATATATATATTTAATTAAATTTATAAATGACCTAAGTTTGAACACATGGAAGTGAATGATTCAATGATTTGGGGTTTTGGTAGGCTAATTAATTAATTAATTAATTAATTAATTATAATTATGTGCATGCAAATTGGAGCGTGGCGTCTCTTCCAGGTTGTAAAGTGAGCAATCCCACATTTCTGCCATCACTTGTCATTTGGGGTATTTAGCTTCCTTCTTAAGATTTTATCCTATTTGGTTTTGGGTCTGAGATGGACCGGGTCGCGATACAATGTTAGAATTCTATCTCTTTTAAAATGGTATCTCACTGATGGCTCGGGTCTCTTCGAAAGGGGGAGCTACACTGCGCAGGAAAGACCCATAGCTAATCCATGGGAACAGTGAAGATTCGAGAATTTGTGGAATAATATGACTGACAGTTCCACACTATTTGATTTGTTTTAGAATTAGCGATAATATAATTTTTTTTTTATTGAAAAAGAGTAATTTTTAGACGAGCGATTTTGATGGGTTTATTGAAGCTCGTGTACGAGGAAAAACAAATATCTTATCGATGAAGCTAAGCGTGAAATGACAGCTGAAGAACAAATTGTGTCCAAAGTTATGAAAAAAAAAAAAGGAAGAAAGAGAGTGCAGGGAAAGCAAAATTGTCATTTTGTTCTGCTTTTTGCAGCTTCTTCAACCTTAAGAAACACACTCAAATCCCTGCTGTCACATTGGACACTTGTAGCTCATGGTATGCTCATGTTTGGTTAGCTAAAAAACACGTATGTTAATAAGAAATGCTTCATTCCCTCTCTTTAACTGATACGGGATCTCGCAATTCGCCTCTATTAGAGGCTCAGCGTCTTCACCGACACACCGCTCAATGTCAGGCTCTAATACCATTTGTAACAACACAAACTCACTAGCACACCACCCTGATTCTCCACCACTAACAGATATTGTCCTCTTCCTAGGAGAAGTTTTCACACACTTATAAATGATATAAGATCTGACAATCTTCCAACGTGTCTGAAAGCAACGATTCAACCAAATTTGTTCCACAACCGACTCGAACGCTATATTCTTCGAGACGGGTTGTAGAACGTTCTAAGAACACAAAACATCAAAATCACCAACTAATTCCTAGTACCATTTACATATAAGATAACCCATTATACAGCAATTCATACAATGTTGAAAGAAGCTGACAAAGTGGGATGATTAGACTGCTTGTTTTGTGTCAGTGTCTCACAGGCAGCTCTTGTTCTGTCATTCATGCACTCTGTAACAGCCTATCTCTTCTCCTTTTTGTCTTTGTTTGTAAAAACGACAAGAGCCGAGGTTGTTGGCCAAACCAACACATGGGAAGCATGCGTGCAAGACTCTATGCTCATACCTTATTTACTTCAGGACAAAACACAAAACAAACAAACAAACAAAACGGACGTATGATTTTATTCAAACTGCTTAATTGTTGATGCTTTAATTCAAGATTCCCCCAAACAACAAAGCCTAACCCTTTTGCAAATCATCGAGCTTTCAATGGATAAAATTGAGCACATCTTCGTGGAAGTTCATGGCGGCTTGAAAATCCACGTGGCGGCGGTCGGAACCGGTGATCAATTTCTCCGCCCCTATGGGAACTTAGCTTGTTCTTTTGTTCTCTGTTTTAATGTTCTTTCTTTCAGGTTCTAATGTGGTGGTTTTTCTTCATGGATTTCCTGAGATTTGGTACTCCTGGCGCCACCAGATGATTGCTGTGGCTAACGCTGGATTCCGAGCAATCGCTCTCGATTATAGAGGTTATGGACTCTCCGATTCCCCGGCCGAGCCCTCGAAGACTACTTACAACGATCTCATTACTGATCTCCTTCAGATTCTCGACACTCTCGATATCCCTAAGGTACTGTTCTAGATGTATTGTCGTAATTCTCATTTAATTTTTAATCTTCATGATTCATATTCTTATTTATTTTAGTTATTAATTCTCGTTTAGTTCATAACCATTTTATTTCGTATTCTCGTTTATTTGGTTAATGTATGAGAATTAGTATTGCTATGCGTTTTCTAACATTATTATGGGACGTGGAGTCATTGTTATTTTGTATTTGTCTAGAAACAATTGGGAGGAATTTTGACGAGAGACTTTGTAGTGTGAAAGTGTGAGAGATACACTTGGATTATAGTGACTGACTATCGCCCGTGGATGTAGGAAAATTTCTTTTCTCTAAACCACATAAAATCTTTGTGTCTTTTTGTTTAATTTATGTTTGTAGATGTGTGAGTACGATCGATCTTGCTCCCACTTCCGCTACAACAATTGGGTATTAAAACATTGTTGTTGTGGTATTTAGACAACAACAAGTGGTATTAGAGCATTTTAGATTGTGACATTACGGCACAACAAGTGGTATCAAAACATTAAAAGTTGTGGCATTACGACACAACAAGTGGTATTAGAGCATGGAAGGTTGTGACATTACGACACAACAAATGGTATTAGAACATTGAAAGTTGTGGCATTACGACACAACAAGTGGTATCAAAGCGTTGAAAGTTGTGGCATTACGACACAACAAATGGTATCAGAACATTGAAGGTTGTAGCATTACGACACAACAAATGGTATCAAAACATTAAAGGTTGTGGCATTCAGGCACGAGTGGTATAAGAGCATTTTTGGTTGTAGCATTCCGCTACAACAATTGGGTATCAAAACATTTTAGTTCTGACATCCCGACACAACACGAAGTTTAATCATAAACCATCTAAGTGCATAATTCTTAAGCCCTTCACTCAAAACCTGTCTGTAATGGACCTGTTTTTGGGTTGATATATGTTCTATACTAATTACAAGAACTGTGAACAGGTGTTTCTAGTGGGGAAAGACTTCGGAGCAATGCCAGCTTATTACTTTGCTATCAAAAACCCAGACAGGGCATTGGGAGTTGTGACATTGGGAGTGCCATTCTTGCCAACTAAACCCAAGTTCGAAGAAGGCCACCTCCCTGAAGGCTTCTACATTTCAAGATGGCAGGCATGATTCAACCCCACAATTTATAAGAACACCAACCATCAGCAGCTGATTTCAGTGGTTTAAAGTTCATCTTGTCTGATTTTTTTGTGCAGGAACCTGGGCGAGCAGAGGCTGATTTTGGTCGTTTTGATCCAAAAACTGTTGTTAAAAATGTGTATGTGCTGTTCTCTAGAAGTGAAATCCCAATAGCTCAAGAACACCAGGAGGTAATGGATTTGGTGGATTCATCTACCCCTCTTCCCCCTTGGTTCTCTGAAGAAGATCTTGCAGTTTATGGAGAACTGTATGAGAAATCTGGATTTGAAACTGCATTAAAAGTTCCTTACAGGTTTGAATCTTGTTTATGATTTATGAGTATTGTGTTCGGGATTGTTGGGAGTGAGTCTCTAAAATCCTCGGTTTATAAGGGACGAATACTATCTCCATTGGTACGAGGCCTTTTGGGGAAGCCCAATGCTCAAAGTGGACAATATCGTACCATTGTGGAGATCCGTGATTCCTAACATGGTATCAAAGCCATGCCCTAAACTTAGCCATATCAATAGAATCCTCAATATCGAACAAAGAATTCTGAGCCTCGAAGGTGTAGTCAAAAGTGACTAAAGTGTCAAACAAAGGGTGTACTTTGTTCGAGGACTCTAAAAAAAGGAGTCGAGCCTCGATTTAGGGGAGGCTATTCGAGAGCTTCATAAGCTTCAGGGGAGGCTTATAGTGTACTTTGTTCGAGGGGGGATTGTTGAGGATAAGTGATGAATACTATCTCCATTGGTACGAAGCCTTTCGGGGAAGTCCAAAGCAAAGCCATGAGAGCTTATGCTCAAAGTGGACAATATTATACCATTGTGGAGATCCGTGATTTCTAACATTATTGTTCTAGCTTGAATGAATATGAACATGAATATGAACATCTAGGTCAATTGACGAAGATTTGGGAGTGAAAGATCCAAAAGTCGAGATCCCAGCGCTTCTTGTAATGGGTGAAAAGGATTATGTATTGAAGTTTCCAGGGATTGAGGAATATGTAAGAAGTGAAAAGGTGAAAGATTATGTTCCAAAACTGGAGATTGTGTTCCTACCAGAAGGATCCCACTTTGTTCAAGAACAATGCCCTGAACAAGTTAATCAGCTGCTACTCACTTTCCTTGTCAAACATACTTAGATTTGGATATCTCCGACCGTAAACACTTCAAAATAATGATATCCATACGAACGGTGTGTGCGCATGTGCGCGTGTGTTAGCTACTTTTGGACACCACAGTGACTGTCTTTCTATTTATGTATATCAATGCCTAGTATCGGTGAAAATTTTGAGTTTTTTTTTTCTTTTTTAATCCATTTTTGTAACCGTCGTCCAGAATATTGTCATATTTGAATTTTTTTTTAAAAAAATGAGTTTGTTAGGGAGATGTTTTCACGCCATGTTTTGTTTCTGTCTTCAACTGATGTGAGATTTCATAATCCAGCTCTCTTTGGAGCTTACGTTCTCAATGTTACTCATTCCTCTCTTCAATTCATGTGGGATTTTACAATCTACTCCCCTTTGAAACCAAGTGTTCTCGAGGCATAATTTGTTTATTTTATCTAGGATTGTGAGATCCCACATCAATTTGAGAGAAGAACGGGTGTTAGCAAGGATGCTGGGACTCGAACGAGGTGGATTGTGAGATCTTAAAAGAGTTGGAGAGGAGAACGAAACATTATTTATGAGAGTGTGGAAATCTCTCTCTAGTAGAGGTGTTTTTTAAAATTGTGAGGTTGACAGCGATTTGTAACGAGTGAAAGCGCCCTGAAAATAATATATATTATTTATCTAAATTTTATGAAAAAATCTCAATAATTGTTTTTCAAACTAATTTCAAATTGAAAAAAAAAATACTTTTCGAAATTCGAGTATAATTTAAAGCAACCGAGAAGGGTATTTTGGTAATTTAAACTTTAGGAAGCCACCAAGAAAGCCCCCCGCCCACAAACAACGACTTTCTTTTGGCTGTTGAAAGACTATGAGCGGTTGGGTTACTTGAGATAATTGAAACAGAGCAGAGTCCAAAATCTGAACTCATCTCACTCACTCATTTCCCTTTTGAGCTCTGGAATGGATCAAATTCAGCACAATTTCATCGAAGTTGCAGGCCTGAAGCTCCACGTAGCCGAAATCGGAACCGGTGATCACTCGTTTCTTCGCCAATTTCTTCACCGGAACTTGTTGTTTTGCTTACAAAAACCTACTCTCAATCTGCGTGTGCTCATCCTTTTCCCATTTTTCTTTCAGGTTCCAATGTCGTCGTCTTCCTCCACGGATTTCCGGAGATATGGTACTCATGGCGGTACCAGATGATCGCTATTGCTAACGCCGGGTTCCGAGCAATTGCTCCCGATTACAGAGGATATGGACTCTCCGATTCGCCTGCTGAGCCCTCGAAGGCTTCATTTAGCGATCTCATCAGCGATCTCCTTGGGATTCTTGACGCTCTCAACATCCCTAAGGTACTATTCTCCCTATGATGCGCTTTAATTTGTGGCTGTAATCGTATTAAGGTTATTAGGGTTCTAAACGGAAGATCACAGTTACATCGACTGCGAGATGTTTGAAAAAATGAACTGCTGGATGAATTGATTAATAGAAAAAGTTAGAATGAAAAGGAGTAGAATCTTTATCTTTGTCTCTGATAATTTCTAACACGAACTGATCTCCATTCCTACATATTGACTTTTGATTTTATGATTTTGAAGTAAAGCCATTCCTACATAGCCTGCTGCGATGATAGCAAACTAAGAAATCTTCTTACATTACTCTGTATAGGTGATTATTGTTGGGAAAGATTTCGGAGCATGGCCAGCTTATTACTTCGCTCTGAAACATCCTGAGAGGGCATTGGGAGTTGTCACATTGGGAGTGCCATTCATGCCTCCTGGATCTGTTAGGAGTACCCAAAGCCACATCCCTGAAGGCGTGTATACCTTAAGATGGCGGGTATCAATCCACATGCTCTACCATTTGCATTAGACTCTAGCCCTTTCAAGACAAAACTCAAATCCTATTGATTTCGCAGTACTGATTCTAGATAGTGTAACGGCTCAAGCCCATTGTTAGCAGATATTGTTATCTTTGGGTTTTCCCTTTCAGGCTTTCCCTCTAGGGAGAGGTTTCCACACAAGCATAAAGAATGCTTTGTTCCCCTCTCTAGTCGACGTGGGATCTCACAAAACGTGTTGTTCTACATGGAATAGATGAATCTTTTATAATGTTTGGTTGGATTTCAAGTTTTTTTTAACTTTGTGTTTGCCTGTTTTTCTGTTCTTCCTTTTACTAATTTGCTGCTAAAACTTTTTCTCTAATCGAGGAACCCGGGCGAGCCGAGGCTGATTTTGGTCGCTTTGATGCAAAAACCGTTGTTAGAAATGTTTATATCCTCTTCTCCAAAAGTGAAATGCCAATAGCTCAAGAAAATCAAGAAATAATGGACTTAGTAGACCCATCCACCCCTCTTCCTCCCTGGTTCACCGAGGAAGATCTAGCAACTTATGGAGCTCTGTATGAGAAATCTGGATTTGATACCGCATTGAAAGTTCCTTACAGGTATGAGTTTATGAAGTGATCATATCTTGTTCTACTTGGATAATTCTGTTATATTTGATATGAATATGATAGGTCATTCAATGAAGATTGGGGAGTAAAAGATCCGAAGGTTGAAATTCCAGCATTGTTTATAGTGGGTGAAAAGGACTATGTTCTCAAATTCCCTGACATTGAGGAATACGTAAGAAGTGGAAGAGTTAAAGAATTTGTTCCCAAATTGGAGATCATCTATTTGCCAGAAGGATCTCATTTTGTTCAAGAACAGTCCCCCGAAGAAGTTAATCAGCTACTACTCACTTTCCTTGCCAACCATTTTTGACGGTGCAAGTTCTAAGTCTATCAATATCTACACTGTGTATGTTCTTAATCCCAACTGAAACGCTATGTAATATGTCAACTACGTTGTGTCTAGAGAAACGATGAACCTTTGTCTAAAGATAAATCGTAAAATAAGAAGTGTGAAATCCTACCTTCGAAGCATTCTTTGTAAGGGTGTATAAATTTCTCCTTTGCATACGCGTTTTAAAAACGTTGAGGGAAAGTCTAAAGATGACAATATCTACTAGCGGTAGGCTTAGGTTGTTACAAATAGTATTAGAGTTAGACACCGAGCCGTGTGCTAGCGAGGACATTGGGCCCCTAAGGGGGTAGATTGTGAGATCTCACGTCGATTGGAGAGAAGAACGAAATATTCCTTATAAGCGTCTGGAAACCTCTCCCTAATAGACACGTTTTAAAATTGGGAGGTTGACGACGATACGTAACGGGCCAAAGCGGACAATATCTGCTAGCAATATGTTTGAGGTTTTACAATAAGATGAGAAGGTAGCTAAGGAGAGGAATGTTTTGAAGTTCGTACTTTATATTTGTTATTCTTTAGGGGATGTGGAAATGAAAATGCAAAATTACAAATATTTTGTATTTACAATGAAATAGAGTCGATTTGCTCGAGTTCTAAACATTGGTCACACAAAAACGACGCATGAAAAGTAGAAAAATTGTTAGAAATCACGGACTTCTGTAATGGTATGATATTGTCAACTTTGAGCATAATCTTTCGTGGCTTCACTCTTGACATTCTAGACGGGTAAGAAAGAACCCAACAAACATGAACATTCGAATTTAGGGTTTCGATGTCACAGGAGGAAGAATGCTTGCATGTTATAATTTTATTTTAATTCATCTAATTTAGGTAGCCAATGGCAAAACGTTTTTGTAGTTAATATTAACTTTTATTTTGATTTTTTTAAAAAGAAAATTATTTTACAATTTTGTAATTTTAATTTTTTAAAAAAGATGTCAACGGAAGGTTAGTTCAGCAATTTTTCTCAATAGAACCGATAAAAGAATATTTACAATAGGAAACTCAACGTCGAAGAAGGTTTCATTTGGAAGTTTAATAGATCAGTCTCTCCTTCCTCTGCTCCACGATTCAGATCTCTCTCTCGTCGGGAATAACCTCATCAATTGAAGAAATTCCTGGTTTGAATGTCTCTCTATCCGTTGGATGTTTTTTTTTTCTTTCCCTCTCTCTAGCTCTCTCAATATTGAAATTTAGCACTGGTTTTTTTAATTTTGTGAAGTGGATCTGGATTCTGCGTGAACTTTTCATAGGTTTGGTTGCCGATATAATCTGTGCATTATATGCTTGCGGATTGACTTGGATCTGCTGTAATTTGTGAATTTATGACGTTCTCTGGATTGACTACATGGTTTTGATTGTTGATTTATAATTGTAGTAGTTTGTGGGAATAATGAGAGCTTCTTCTGCTTCAGATCCCTTACTTTTCTTTTTCCCCCTCCCCCTCCCCTGCGAATGTCGGCCTGATCTCCAAGACCTTCGGCGGTTTAAAGTCTTTCGTAGTAATATAGTCCCAAGTAGAGTTAGATAGATAGCATGGGCATAGATAAAGAGTTTGGGCAAAGAATGTAGACATGAAACTTTGTTTGTGCACTTTATTTCAAGGTGATCAATAGTTTTATATTAACATTTTAGAACACTCTTGAGGGGTTTTTTTTTTTTTTTTTTTTTTTTTTTTTTTTTTTTTTTTTTTTTTTTTTT
>NW_019268531.1:2888226-2893830 GCF_002738365.1 Cucurbita moschata
TTTTTTTTTTTTTTTTTTTTTTTTTATAGATTTCCAAAGTGTGTATGACTAACAAAATTTAATTCCTAGGTGCGGAAGACAAAATCTCTCCTATCTGAAGTCGGTGGTTGTTGGTTTGCATTCTCATTAAAAAAATGGTAAAGACATTTATTTATGTTATTGAACCATTTGTTGTCTCTTTTTATCCGCATTCTTATGTAAAATTTATACGAAATTATCCACAGTATTTTTTTTTTTTTGAATTGCCTTCCCTTTAATTCCTTTCCAAGTGCTTTTCCGTTTCTAGCCTGTTGGAGTTTATGAACGTTGAGGGAGTGGATTCAGCTACGCTATCTTGTGAACTTTTGTTTGGATATAATGTTATGGAAAGAATCAAGATGCCGGATTGTTTCTTACTTTTACTGTGCTATTCAGAAAATTTGGGAGTGTTCAATATTAATGGATCGTGATACATTTATAATTTATCTGGCGTCACTGAATCTGATATTCACCCTATAATTACTTCAGGAATTTTGATAGGAATTAACATGAGCATCTTGCTTGTGAAGTTCATTTGTGATTTCTCTTCTTATAAGCTTGTTACTAGCTGGGGATTGCATTGTTTCTTGTTTTAATTTTTTCTGGTGGCATACTTTTGACTTTCAATTGGTTTTCATGAATTTATCTTTGCTTCCTGCCCCTTTATTTTCTTTTGATGAGCCTTATATATTGCACAGGTTGTTCTTGCTGCATCCATTGTTAGCAAGTCTGGGAAAGGTTAGATATTTCCTTTACCCATTGTACAACAATATTTTTGAACTTTCTCGTTCGCATCGTTTACTTTTTACAC
The DNA here is from genome assembly GCF_002738365.1 of Cucurbita moschata. Taxonomy (NCBI): domain Eukaryota; kingdom Viridiplantae; phylum Streptophyta; class Magnoliopsida; order Cucurbitales; family Cucurbitaceae; genus Cucurbita; species Cucurbita moschata. Next base: position 2,889,056 of record NW_019268531.1, read on the forward strand.
TTTATACTCATTAGCCTCTCTCTCATGCACACAAACACACACTTTGTCTCCCTCGATTTTTCTTTTTAAGTCTACGATCAATCTTAGCTACTACTTACAAGGCTATCTTTTCTTAAATATTCTTTTTGCAGTTCTTGTTTCTAGACAATTTGTCGATATGTCTAGAATCAGAATTGAGGGCCTTCTTGCTGCTTTTCCTAAGTTGGTTGGAACTGGAAAACAGCATACATATGTGGAGACAGAAAATGTTCGCTATGTTTACCAGCCAATAGAAGCTTTATACTTGCTTCTTGTAACTAATAAACAGAGCAACATCCTTGAAGATTTGGACACCTTAAGGCTCCTTTCTAAGCTTGTATCCTTTTTTAAGATGGCTTATAGCTATTTCTGATGCTGTTTATGCTGATCTTGTATTGAGTTTGGGTCTGTTGGCTTCCATTCGTGATTCTAACTGTCTTTTATTCCATAAATTTTCTGGTGTTCTTCGACTTTGAATTAGGTGGTAATTTCAAGGGAACTAGCAAACTTTGCATATATGCTAAAACAAAGTGGGCATTCATTAAATCCTTCTTGTTGATGTATATGAAAAGATTAACTCTTTTACTTATTGACTTGATAGACTGCGAAGGAAAATAAAATTTTATACAGTCTAAAATCAAGCCTTTTCTGGTAAGGTCATTGTTTTTCTTATTTTTCTTATAAGAATATTTTCCAAATGACTGATAATAGTTGTGCCCCCAAACATGGTATGGTTATACCCTTCTACATGTATATGTTGGAGAGTTTTATTTGCATATTCATGTGATAAGGGGATATGCAGAGTCCCTTTATGTATTTATTAATGCATGTTCCTAGTAAGATAGTTCTTTACAAATGTTTTTGTCAAAAATGATGAGAATGGAGTTATGCTGGAGTCCTTAAGTGATTCTAGGTACCTGAATATTCACTCTCTATGGATGAAGAGGGAATCTGCAAAACAGCTTTTGATTTGATTTTTGCTTTCGATGAGGTTATTTCTCTTGGGCACAAGGAAAACGTGACTGTTGCACAGGTTAAGCAATACAGTGAGATGGAGAGTCACGAAGAGAAACTGCACAAGTTGGTATTGCAGAGTAAGATCAATGAAACTAAGGATGTCATGAAGCGGAAAGCAAGTGAGATTGACAAAAGCAAGGTACTTTTTACATACCCATCATCGTTCTTTTCTCACAACCAAAATTCTCATTTTTTTAAAAAAAATATATTTTCTAAAAAAAATAATATATAGTTGATAATTGTTCTTTCTTATCATATATATTGCAGATTGAAAAGAATAGAGGTGACAAAGGAGGCTTTATGTCTTTACAGTCTATGGGATCAGGAAAGATTGATAATGGCCTCGGTGACATGGGCATGTCATCAGGTGGTGGAGGTGGTTTTGGTGGCAGTTCTGGTTTTGGATTGGGTTCTGATGTGGAGTCCTTTTCTAGCAAGCCTAAAGGTTACTTTTTGTTTGAATGCGTGTTTTGTGAATGTCATCTATGATGAGTTGTTAATCTGTTACACATATTTCTAGCAGTCTATGGTCCTTGCATCAACACTATATACGCTGCCAAAGTTGTCGTTTATTAATTGATGATATATTTTATGGGCTGTGAAGATTGTCACGTATTAAGTGGATGCTTACAATTCTACCTTGTATGTCTGTTAATTAGGCCGTCCACCTTCATCTGCTACTGCTCCTCCTAAAGGCCTTGGCATGCAGCTTGGTAAATCCCAGAAGACAAATCAATTCTTAGAATCTTTGAAGGCAGAAGGTGAAGTAATAGTTGAAGATGTAAAGCCAAATATTGGTCCATCTAGGTCATCTGTCTCACTACCAACTGATCCCGTTACTCTATCTGTCGAGGAGAAACTCAACGTGTCCCTGAAACGAGATGGTGGTGTTAGTAACTTTGACCTTCAGGGAACACTGTCCCTTCAAATTCTTAATCAAGAAGATGCCCACATTCAAGTTCAGGTACTTTGGAGACACTTCAAATTCTCTAGGTCTTCGGTATCCCCATCATATATCTTATAACGTCCAATATTTGACTATTAATAGTTGATTTCTGGAATACATTTTAAGATTTCCTGTAATTGTGTGGGAAGCTAAAAGGTTTTCATCATTTAATAGTTCACGACTATGGCACTTGGAACAATTTTTTGTCTCAAAATTTGTTTCTATAGTATTTTGAACTATCTCTCGGGCACTCCTTTTTGTCTCATCTTGTGTTCTTATTGCTATTATGATTTGATTTGCAAAGCTGGTTTTGTTATTTGTTTCACTACCTCGATTCTTTATGCGTTGTTTTCCAGATTGAGACTGGTGGGAACCCTGGCATCCTTTTCAAAACTCATCCTAACATGAACAAAGAGTTATTTTCCAATGAAAATATTCTAGGCCTGAAGGACCCGAACAGGCCATTTCCTACGGGTCAAGGCAGTGATGCTGGAGTTGGTCTCTTGAAGTGGAGAATGCAAAGCACTGATGAATCAATGGTACCATTAACAAGTGAGTTCGAATCCTTCACATACCATTTTCTATCATTGATTCTTTTTTAAAGCTATACTTATGAGGTTTTTGTTGTTGCAGTCAACTGCTGGCCTTCAGTTTCTGGAAACGAAACCTATGTCAGCATTGAATATGAAGCTTCATCAATGTTTGACCTGCGGAATGTCATCATCTCAGTGCCTCTCCCAGCTCTTCGTGAGGCACCTAGTGTAAGGCAGATTGATGGAGAATGGAGGTACAGATTGATCTTTACTCTTTTAGTTTACCTGATTTTCATTCTTTCATTGACATTTAATCATTAACTTACATACTGAGCTTTAAAAACCGTTTAAAATGAAGCGGATCTGTATCACTATCTTTTTCAATTAAGAACCCCTTTTGCTCAGCTCTTGTCCTATAGTTTAACATGTGTTTATGCTCTCAACCTCGCAGGTACGATTCCAGGAATTCTGTCTTGGAGTGGTCGATAGTTCTCATTGATAACTCAAACCGCAGGTATGTAGTTTTTGAAAATCATCCATCTCCGCTACACTTTGTTACCCAATTCCAGTTGCGTGCTGATCATCATCATTACTTGTTCCCTCTTTTTGACAGTGGATCAATGGAATTCGTTGTTCCTCCAGCCGATTCATCAGTATTTTTCCCCATTTCTGTTCAGTTTTCAGCAGCTAGTACATTTAGCTACCTGAAGGTTTATTCTTCTTCTACCCCTCTATTTCAATAACCATCGTTATTGCGTTATATAATCTGTTCTTGTGTGTCCCTATTACAATGGCTTTTTTCCTGCATTTCCTGAACATTGCATTGGTTTGTAAAAACTCCATTTTTGCAGGTCGTCAACATTTTGCCTCTCAGGGGCGGTGCTCCTCCCAGATATGCTCAGAGAACACAGTTGACCACGGAAAATTACCAAGTTGTGTGATCGGCGATGCCTTTTTTACTCCCTTTTTCACTACATTTTTTACTTTTTACTGTTTTGGAATTTATTCAGAACTGAAAGCAGCCATGATTAAATCAGTTTTTCTTGAAAGGATGTTAGAATTAGACATTGCAATACCATGTTGCTTAGTCTATCATTCGTCCAATTTCTTTGATTTGATTCTCTGTGTATGTCTGTGTATGTATATTTTCCTTATTCCAAACTAAGATATCTTTGCAAATGTTTTAATTGGTAGTTTGAAAAATTAATGAGCAACATTCTTAATCTTATTCATTTTATTTCCACCCTAACAAATATTATATGCTTGGGTCGTTAAAGTCTTAAAATTTCAATTTAGTCCCTATAATTTGATTTAATTATTTTTCTACGGCCTAAAAACCAGCCCATTTTTCCATTATTTGATTATTATTTAAAAAAAAAAAAAAAAAAGAATTTTAGGTCTAAATTTTATGTGGCAATGAGTTGTAATAATATAAATAAATTGCAAGATTTGGCAAAATTATATCAAAATTTTTAAAATTATACGACCGAATTTTAATCACTAAAATAATTTTCTATGCTTGGATTAAAAAAAAGTACATAAAAATAATAAAGAAAAAAATACAAAAAATAATAAAGTAAAAAAATACAAAGTAAATGGGATGATTTAATTTGATTAAGTTTAATGTATTTGCCCCAAAATTATGAATTTATAGGTTTAAAAAAAGCATAATAAAATAAATTAATTTATAAAAAAAAAAAGTATAAATAACTGGAAAAGAAGTCCGGCATTCTCCCCTTGGCCATAAAAGCAGAAGGGAAAAATTCACATTCCGCCCCCTAACTTTATTTTCCTTTGAGTTAGGCCCCTCATCAACTGTTTATTACCGAAGTTGCCTCTTAAAAATGTGGGAAACCGAAGGCTGAAGACAATTATAGTTAAGCGTAGAAAATAGAAAATAGAAAATAGAAAATTTTGCAGAGGAAAAGAAGTTATAAAAAGAAAAATATGAATCCAATTGTGAAATATTAATTAATTAATTAATTAATTAAAATATTATTTATTTCAGCAGTCTCATCTGCGGCAACTTCCAATTGTGAAATTTTGAGATTTAGCTTTCTGGACCGATCTAGGGTTTCATGTCATTCACAGAGTCCTTCGTTATCGCCATATACGAACCCTAGGATTGCCTTACCACCACCGAGATAAAATAAGAGTTCTCCTAATCCAGAGATCGAGTTGATTAGAGTTTTGCTTTTCTCCTTTTTTTTTTTTTTTTTTTTTTTTTTTTTTTTTTTTTTTTTTTTTTTTTTTTTTTTTTT
>NW_019268531.1:2894696-3035633 GCF_002738365.1 Cucurbita moschata
TTTTTTTTTTTTTTTTTTTTTTTTTTTTTTTTTTTTTTTTTTTTTTTTTTTTGTTCATCATCATCGCAACATCATCTTCATCATCAATCAGGATCTTAAATTTGTTTTCCACCAAGGAAAAAAAGAAGAACCGAATCTTGTTTTGTTCTGTTGTTTCTTGATGCATCGGTGTTTTAATTTGCAACAAAAACTGGATCAAATCTAAAGCATTCTGGACGATCATGATCTTTTTAAAATTTCTTATCGTCTGGAAAGGAATTCATTGAAACCTATGGGATTATATAGAAACTTGATGAAATTTCCAGAGCCAAAAAGCCAAATAGTGTGACATATTGAGGAAGGAGATTGGAGGGAAGAATGTATAAATCGGTGGTTTACCAAGGGGATGAGCTACTGGGGGAGGTAGAGATTTACCCAGAAGAAAAGAATGGCTACAAGAACATCGAAGTGAAGGAAATCAGAATAAGTCACTTCTCGCAACCGAGTGAGAGGTGCCCACCACTTGCGGTGCTTCATACCATTGCAGCCTCTGGAATTTGCTTCAAAATGGAGTCAAAGACCTCGCAGTCACAGGACATGCCGCTCCATCTTTTGCACTCCTCGTGTATCATGGAGAATAAGGTATAAAAACACAACTCAAAAATAAGAAAGGAGACCAAAAGGCCAAGTACGGGGGGGAAAAAAAACCAGAGAGAGATTAAAACGAACCAGAAAAAGAAAATCTGAATTCTAAATCAAACTTTGTTCATCTTACAAGGACTAGAATAGAAACATTCCAATTATATTGACAAAACTTTGTTACTTTAGTTGAGAATGATGCTGCAATCTTGGCTCACATTGTTTGAAATTTGTATGATATCTGCTACTTATCCTCAATTGTTTAACCTATGGAAGCAATTTGACGTGCTGTTTTCTTGCTCCATGATGTCTGGCTGGTGATGTTATTTTGAAGATTTTGCTTCTGGTAGTTTCAGTATGGCTTTAAACTTAGGATTTTGTTCTGCAAGCAAATTAAAGCAATAAGCTGAAAATTTGTGTAGATGTTAATTGCATGTGGGAACTCAGTCGGCCCCAGGAGTTGATTTTTCAAACTTCTAATTTTACTAATGGTTCTGATGTTTTATCTAGTTTTAGTTTTCATCAATGCGGTGACCTGTTCTTCCTCAGCCTGTTATACTTGATATGATGTATTGCTAAAACTGATGATTGGGTTTGCTTCAAACAGAGTGCTATAATGGTGTTTGGAATGGAGGAGCTACATTTGGTAGCCATGTATTCTAGAGATCATGACAAGCAGTATCCATGTTTCTGGGGCTTCAATGTTGCAATGGGACTCTACAATTCATGTCTTGTCATGCTGAATCTTAGATGTCTTGGCATTGTATTTGATCTTGATGAGACACTTGTGGTTGCAAATACAATGCGCTCGTTTGAGGATAAAATTGAAGCCCTGCAGCGAAAAATAAGCAGTGAAGTAGATCCACAGCGTACTGCGGGCATGCTGGCAGAGGTTGAGCGATATCAAGACGACAAGTTAATTCTAAAGCAATATGCTGAAAATGACCAGGTTATAGAAAATGGAAAAGTGATTAAAAGTCAATCGGAGGTTGTTCCTGCATTGTCTGACAATCACCAACCTTTTGTTCGACCACTCATACGATTGCATGAAAAAAATATCATTCTGACTCGCATCAACCCCCAGGTAACTACGTTTAATCCAGCTCTTGCTTTAATTGTCTCGAGTATTGTGTAGTGACCACCAAAAAATACAGTTCACTTGTTTTCCACATTGATTGTTCATATGTACAATCATATTGCGCTCTTTTTCTAGTATCCTTATGTTGGATGTTTATTCTCTATGTTTTTACGATTCACCTATTTTGTCTGTGGATCTTTTTCTGTAATGACTGAAAGTAATTCAATACGGATGTTGTTTGCCTGAGACAAGATTAGGTTCATTTAAGTGGTGCATGAGTTGTTTATATGATATTTCATTTAGACTAGTATGTTGCGCAATGAAAGTTAGAAGCTATTTTTTGAAATCATGGAATGATAGTTATATTAACTCGACTACTACTGAAATTCCATAGATTCGTGATACAAGTGTTCTTGTGAGATTGAGACCTGCATGGGAAGATCTTCGGAGCTACTTGACTGCAAGAGGTCGCAAGCGTTTTGAGGTCTATGTGTGTACAATGGCTGAAAGGGATTATGCTTTGGAGATGTGGAGGCTTCTTGATCCAGATTCAAATTTGATAAATCCCAAGGAATTGCTGGATCGCATTGTTTGTGTCAAGTCTGGTTAGTACAGTTTGCCGAGGGACATATATAGTATGGCAGTTTGTTGTTGAGGGAGATATTCCGAAACTGCTTAAAGTCATGCTTTATTTTATAGTCTTTCTACCATTTTAAAGATTCTCAAGTTAATTTTTATTAATATTCTTTTGGTCCATGCCATTAGGTTCTAGGAAGTCATTGTTCAATGTCTTCCAAGATGGCTTTTGCCACCCCAAGATGGCTCTGGTAATTGATGATCGTTTGAAAGTGTGGGATGAAAAGGATCAACCTCGAGTTCACGTTGTTCCTGCATTTGCTCCTTACTATGCCCCTAATGCCGAAGTATATTCTTATTTGCAGTTTGGCATTTCAGTTTGAAAGATTTCTTAAAAAATCAGGCAACTTTGTTTTATCTCATATTCTCCTCTTTTTTTTTTTTTTTGGGTAGGGAAATAATGTCGTCCCTGTTCTATGCGTAGCAAGGAACGTTGCCTGCTATGTTAGAGGTGGTTTTTTCAGGTATGTTTCAAAAGACTGCTAAAGTTCCTTACAGAAGGACATGAATTCTACCATGCTTATTCTTAATATTTGGAAATTAAGGTTTTTAACTCTGGCAGATGGTCCAAATTCATGCATGTTATCAGTTTTCTTTTGTTAATCACGGTGTTCTGCTGGTTTCAGGGAATTTGATGAGGTCCTTCTGCAAAAAATTTATAATATTTCTTATGAAGATGATGCCAATGATATTCCCTCTCCACCTGATGTTAGCAACTATCTCGGCTCAGAGGTTAGTAGGGATTCTTTCTCTAATTCTTTTCCCCTAAAATAATCAAATTTAGTTTGATAATGAGGTTGTGTTATTACTTCTTCCGTCTTCTTCTTTTCTTATTGTAATTTTTTTTCTCGACTTGTTAAATGCTTCGTTCTTTTCCCTTCTTTTATGTTTTTCAGGACGAATATTCGGTCTCTAATGGAAACAAAGATACACTAACTTTTGATGGTATGTCAGACATGGAAGTCGATAGAAGAATGAAGGTACTGACAGAGATCGGTTATTGTTTGAGTTCATAATTAAACTTTCATTGACATATACCAGGGAGCTAATTAGTTCATGGAAAGTGAACGTAGTAATATCTTGCATAACATTCTTTGAGGAGGAAAGAATTCTGCAACTTTTATTCAATAAAAATTATGCTTCTGGCATTGTGACTGGTAGAAATCCAAGAATTACAAAGAACTAAAGAACGCAAAACATAAAAAAAATCATTAAACTCTATATCAATTAGTCATTGTGACTGCATATTACTTCAATTTAAGATCTCTATCTATCATACACTCATAAATATACATATATGAAGAGGATTGCTCTTCCATCTTCCCCCAGGATGCATTTTTGGCCTCTTCAACTGTCAACAGTGCAGATCCACGAGTGCCTTCTCTTCAATATACAATGGCTTCTGCTTCTGGCACTGTTCCAGTTCCGCCATATTATCCTAACATGCCACTTCCCCATGTTGATTCAGTGGCTCAAGTGGCCGCCTCTGAACCAAGTTTACAAAGCTCTCCTGCTAGAGAGGAGGGTGAGGTACCAGAATCAGAATTGGATCCTGATACAAGGCGTAGACTACTTATATTGCAACATGGACAAGATACAAGAGAGCGTCAATCAAGTGAACCTGCATTCTTAGGGAGGCCTCCTCCATTACCACAGGTTGTTGGTCCACGTGCACAACCACGTGGTAGTTGGTCTCCAATGGAAGAAGAAATGAGCCCATTACAACTAAGTTGGACACGCAAAGAGTTCCCTGTAGATGAAGAACCGATCAGAGAGAAGCATAGGTCTAATCATCCTTCATTTTTTCCCAAGAATGACAGTTCCTTTCCACCTGATAGAATTCCTCATGAAAATCAGAGATTGTCAAAAGAGGTAATTAGATTATTGGCTCATTTTCTATCCATGAAGTTTTCCCTCCGACTCCCCCTTTTTTCAAGGAGAAAAGCTACTGTATAATTCTTCAGTGTCGTTTTTAATCAACACGCAGGCTTTTTATAGAGATGATCGTGTGAGAGTAAGTCGAAGGCCATCTAGTTATCCTGCCTTTTCAGGTGAACCATGTTTGACACACTTATTTGTCGATTTTCTTACTTTCGTTTCAAATTTTTTTAGTTTCAATTTCTTTTTCTCTTCCTCTTTTTTTTTTTTCTTTCTCATATTAAATGCTCAGGGGTCATTATTTGTTTGCTGACTGTTACTACTTGAGACCCGATCTCTCATTTTCTCTTTGATTAACATTCAAAAAGAGTCGAACCCTTTATCTTTGATAATCATTGTTTTTGTTTTGAACCATGGGTTTTACTTTTGGGCGAGTTTTTTCTTTGATAATCATTGTTTTTGTTTCTCTAGCCAGCATTTTGTGAATAATTATCATGTTAGTTATTATTATATTTCATTGAGGTTATGCTACGTTTTGTATTGCATTTTTAAAGGTGATGAGATTCCAATGAATCAATCATCTTCAAGAAGTCGAGAGAATGACATTGAATCTGGACGCTCCATCTGGAGTGAAACTCCTGTTGGAGCTCTACAGGAAATTGCAATGAAGTTTGGCACCAAGGTAATATGAGGCCAACCTTTTCCTTTATAGAAAGTTGAAGTTCGCAGGTTATGCATTTGCTACTCCCTAGTCTAGCCAGTCCTTGAGAGTTGAAAAAAACTTGTAGGTGGAATTTAAGCCGGCATTAGTCTCCAGCACAGATCTACAGTTCGCTGTTGAGGTAATTTATGATTTCCACTTTCATGTTCTTTTTTGGTTTTAAAATCTTTGATCAGAATGAGTTTAAGTAATTTCTTCAACAAAATCCCGGACGCTAATCTTGATAAATTTTTGGCTGAATTATATGAATAGTATCCGGAGCTTTGTCATTTGTTTAAAAAACACCCTTATTGTTCGAAAAGTTGCAATATAACCCTTGAACTTTCGTTCCTTCAGAGTTTTTTCTGCAAACTGAGACCTTGTATGATGTGGCGAGCAATGATCCTAATTTTTGTTCGAAACGCTAAATGATTTGTGCTCCAAACGTAGTTTTGAAACGTTTGTGAATTGCAACTTAACTTGTGTAAGAATAAGGGTGTTTTTTAAATGATTTCTTCTATTATAGGCCTGCTTGTCTCCACTTGTTCTGATTATGTAGAGCATATGAACCTGTTTCCTTGATTTTTGTAGGCATGGTTTGTGGGAGAGAAAATTGGTGAAGGAATTGGCAAAACAAGAAGGGAAGCGCAGCGACATGCTGCTGAAGGTTCTATAAAGAATTTGGCTAGTATGTACTCCTCCTTTCTTCTCTTACTATTATTTATATGAAAAACAACTCCTCCTAAGGTGTGAATCTGGCTGTGACATATAAACTACGTTATGTTTTGCAGATGTTTACGTATCGCGTTGTAAGGCCGACTCGACGTCTGCAAACGATATGAACAAATTTCCTAACGACAATGGATCTGGAAAACGAATGAGGACGGACTTCCACGGGAATCTTCCAAAACCTAAATGAACATTCCAAAAATGCTTCTGTTTTATGAACATATATGTTTGACCCTCTTGTAAAAAAGCATGTTTCAGGATATTTGAGGTTATTAAAGGTCATGAAGACTCAGAGCATGTTGGACTAACAAACAATACCCCACCTTGTGCTAGACGTCGTCTCGATCACGACTAGCCAAATCACAAGATCATTCAGTTTCTTCTGATATAGCAGCAGCAGCACGAACTCGTTGTGACACGACAATGTCTCTCCCTGTGAAATGTTTTTTACCTCAAGGTTGAGATGAGCCACAAATAGCCGCCTGCTCTTTACTTAAATTTTTCCTCCCATCGAGCTGAAGCCCTTGCTGTTAAAAGGTTGCAGAAGCCTGTAATTCATGCTCTGCTTTGCCGACTTGTTCACTCCAATATAGCAAATCTAGTGTTCTTTTTTTTGTTAATATTTATTTGATTGAGCTCAGGTCGAAAACTTTTACTGGTATTCAGGAATGTTTTCTTGATCTGCTGACTCATTATATTCACATTATATAGCAAACTAACCCTTTATTTTATGTTCCATATCTCAATGAACAGTTAGGTCCCCATCGACGTTCCGAGCTCAAGAACGATGAACGATGTAGGGTTGTAAAGTGAGTTTTTTTTCTTTGAATACCATTTCTGACTGGGTTTTAAATACGTACCATTTTTAGATTGTTTTGAATACAAGATAAAATGATTATCGGAGTTGTTCTTGCTGCTAAGTTTCTCAATTCAGAATAGTATAAAATGATTCTCACAATGTCATTAGAGAGATGAAATTTTTCTAGATCTACACGTAGTCACTCCCAAATGTCACTCAACAAATATAAAATGACACTCAAAATTTATACATGTAATGTGAAAATCTGAATAAAAACATGAAAATGGAAACCAAATCAATGTAATGGATACATGAATCAAGATGATTCTAAAAATAAAAACATGGAAATGGAAATTAAATAAATGAGAGTTATAAATCAAATAAATCTTCATACATCTACCGAAGATGCATTCATTTGATAGATACAAAATTTCATTGCATCGTCCCATAAAAATAATATATAAGATAAGTGATAATACAATTAAACTATATTATAATTCCTTAACCTTATATTCTTAAATCTTTATTAACCATATAAAACATTAATGTTGAATGTTAAAATATTTAAATTTGCAACAAATCAATCATAGTTAATAGATAAGATACTAATTATTTAAAAAGTAAACTATTAATCTTAAATATTATCTGTGTCAATTCAAATATATTTAATAGATAAAATATCAATTATCTTATATTTTAATGATTATATATATATATATATATATATATGTACTAAAAAAAATAAAAGGAGTTTGGAAAAAAGAATAATTGAAAATTTGTTAAAATGTGTAAAGCATATAAAAGGGTCAAATTAGCTCTAAAGAGAGTCCAGCGAGTCGTCCCCGTGTTTTTCTCATTGACAAACCCAACCCATAAAGGCCATCTCTGCGGTGTTGGAGAGCGCAAAAATGTCCGCCTTCGACGCCTACAGTATGGACGGTGAAGACAGCTATGGCGGTTACGGATCCTACACCAATTTCTCCGGCGGCTTCCCTGGGGACGCCGATGTAAGCGTTGAGCACACTCCTGCGTCGCCGGATGTCTTCGGATTCGACGATCCGAGCCCTAACTACTCCCAGGCTCCGTTTGATCCGATTCATATGGAGAATGGAAATGGAAACGGCTATGGCGCGGCTGAGGAGGAAGTTGGTGATGGTGTTTTCGTATCGGATGGTCCAATTCTTCCGCCTCCCACCGAGATGGGCGTGGAAGAAGGATATGCTCTTCGTGAATGGCGTCGGTAAGATCTTGAGACCCTCAGTTTTTTTAGGTTTCTTGGCGAGTTTTTTCTTCTTCTTGATCTTCTTCTGCTGCTGCTGCTGCTGCTGCTACTTTGTACCTCAGTATCGGTTTAGATCTGATTATTTTGTGAACAACTTCGGTTCTCTACCGTTCATCTCCTTGTTGTGTTTTTACTTGATAACACTGATTGATCTGGACTATTTCTCCATTCTGTCTTCCTAGTTCTGAACAGACAGATTTGATGAGGGAAATTATATTGATCAATTTGCATTAAAATGTGGTGAATTAAAGAACTTAGATCTAGGGACTTCTGTACCTCAATTAGTATAGTTAGATGAAGAATCTACCGCTTCAGTGAGCTTTGATCGAGGTTTATATTAGTAGATTAGTCAGGGACAAGTGATTAAGTCGATTTGCTCATTATTAGTGGGTCTATGTTGTTGTTGATATATGTGGAAGTACAAACAGAGTTTAGGTAAATCTCTGGAAGTTCAAGCTGAATTCCAGCGGAATATCAGTAGATCAGTCAGGGACATAGCCATTAAACTCAAATTACTAATTATCAGTGGGTGTATGTGTTGTCGATCTATGTGGAAGTTTAAGCGGAATTTCAGCGGAATATTAGTAGAACAGTCAGGGCCATAGCCACACAAGTCAAATTACTATTATTAGTGGGTCTATATTGTTGTTGATCTATGTGGAACCGTGGAAGTTCTAGCAAGTTCCGGTAAATCTCCGGTAAGATAACTATGGATTATACGATTTAGCCATGACCCATGTTATGAATTTTTTGTTTTTGTTTGGAGTAGTTTGCCGTGTTTAGGATGGAACCATTACAAAAAACGCATGAGGGATTCTTAACACAGCAATTGCATGAAGTAGATCTTCAATTGAAATCTTTGGAACTCGTTATTTATCTCTCTCTGTTGTTTGGTTGACGACCTTTTCCCCTTTAGATAGCAGAAAGTGAAATTTGTTTTTTGATGGCCAATTTGAGTTCCTTGAAGTTGTATTTCAAGTATATATCTTCTGTCTTTCCAATTTGAACTTAAGAAATAATGGGTTTTGCTGGTGCAGCCAAAATGCCATTGAACTTGAAGAGAAGGAGAAAAGGGAGAAAGAATTGAGAATCAAAATAATTGAAGAAGCCGAGGAGTATAAAATAGGTTTCTATGAGAAAAGGAAGCTTAATGTTGAGAGTAAGAAAGTTAACAACAGAGAAAGAGAGAAGGTATAATAAGTACAATTCTTTTGTGTTTGTTTTTGTTCTCCAGCTCTGGTTTCTTAGTATACATTTTTGCATTGCATTTTGGGAGCAGTTATACTTGGAAAACCAGGAGAAGTTTCATAAAGAGGCTGATAAACAATACTGGAAAGCAATTGCAGAACTAATTCCCAACGAAGTTCCTAATATTGAGAAAAAGAGAGGAAAGAAGAAGGATGAAGAAAAGAAACCATCTATAATGGTTGTTCAAGGTCCGAAGCCTGGGAAGCCAACCGACCTTTCGAGAATGCGTCAAATTCTCGTAAAATTGAAGCACACACCCCCACCTCATATGAAGCCACCCCCTCCCCCACCTGCCAAGGATGCCAAGGATGCCAAAGATGCAAAGGATGGAAAGGATGCCAAAAAAGAAAAGGATGCAGCAGCAGCAGCAGCAACAAAAGCATCATCTGATCCTGCACCTGGAGCTGCCACTGCCACTGCCAATGCCAATGGCAGTTCTCACAAACCTCAAGAACCAACTGCCGCTGAGGATCAAATTGCCACATAAAGGACATAGCCATAGCCATTATCAGCTTCCTTCTGCTCAATACTTTTTACTTTTTTTCCTTTGAGGCTTCGTTGTTTTCGTTTGTTTGTCTATCCTTGGATTTGAATGTGTAATCAGTTGTGATCTCTTATTATACAACATTTATTCTTCTGTACCTTATGACGGTCTCTTCTCTAGTGGCATTATCTTTTGGACTTGTCCAGGTTCTGTTTTTTACATTCCCAAATTATTTCTTCATTTCCACAGTAGATGATGTTTGGTTCTGTAATCATGGCTTGTTTATCCATTCAGATTGTTTCTGTTTGTGCTGAGTACTAAATTTCTTGTTCTTAAGGTAAGCTACGTTTTTTAAGCTTATGTATACAAAAACTAAAATGTATTTCATATAAGCCCACCGCCCTCTTTGAGCTTCCTCTTTTGGACTTTCCTTCAAGGTTTTCTATTAAGGAGAGGTTTTCCCACCACTCTCTTTGAGCTTTCTCTTCCGGACTTTTCTTCAAGGTTTTCTAGTAGAGAGAGGTTTTCTCACCGCTCTCCTTGAGCTTTCTCTTTCGGACTTCTCTTCAAGGTTTTCTATTAGGGAGAGGTTTTCCTACCGCTCTCTTTGAGCTTTCTCTTCTGGACTTTCCTTCAAGGTATTCTATTACGGAGAGGTTTTCCCACCGTTCTCTTTGAGCTTTCTCTTGTGGACTTTTCCTCGAAGTTTTCTATTAGGGAGAGGTTTCCACACTCTTGTGAAAAAGGTTCCGTTCTTCTCTCCTTTTCAACTATGTGGGGGCATTAATGTAAAATCATTTACTTTTCTTTTTCATGAATCCAAACCGAAGCAAAACATGTGAAAAATCAAAGGATCCCCAAGTGCAAGGAACCAGAAATTAGAGAAAAAAAAAAAAAAAAATTGGAAATGTGAATCAAGCATGTGAACCCCAGGCTACCCAGTTGGCTTCACTCCCAACACGTGGCATGCTGTGAACACTTGACTGGACATCAACCTTAAAGCTGGCCCCACACATCACCCCTTCACTGTCAACCCTAGGCATTGCCTACGTCTTCTTTGTCGGATACTCAAAACTCACTATGGAACATAGAACCTCCCAATTTTTTTTCAATTCCAATTATAAAATCCACGTCAGATTCCAGCTCCTTTAAAACAAGTCTTTCTTTTTCAACGAATATGACCAAAATATTGCCAGGTGGAATTGGGGCAAATGACTTGGCACATCCCGCTTTAATCACCTCCAAGTTTTCCCAAATTACAAGACAGCCATCAACCGCACTACATATTCATTATCGATAATGTAATTTAATTATTTTTGTCGATTTTTTATAATGCAATAAAAATATCGATAATATAACGCCCCAGATCCACTGCTAGCAGATATTGTCCTCTTTGGGCTTTCCCTTTCGGACTTCCCCTTAAGGCTTTAAAACGTGTCTGCTAGGAGAAAGTTTCCACACCCTTATAAAGGATGGTTTGTTCTCCTCCCCAACCAATGTGAGACGTCACAATCCACCCCTCTTGGGGCTAGTGTCCTCGCTGGCACTCTTTCCTTCCCCTAATCGATGTGGGACCACCCCCAAATCCACCCCCTTTGGGGCCTAGCGTCCTCACTGGCACTCTTTCCTTCCCGAATCAATGTGGGACCTCCCCCAAATTCACCCCGTTTAGGGCCAGCGTCCTTACTGACACACCACCTTGTGTCTACCCCCTTTGAAAAACAATGAGAAGACTGACACACCGTCCGATATCTCGCTCTTAACTATTAGTAACACCCCAAATCAACTGTAGCAGATATTGTCCTCTTTCCGGGGAACAACGAAAAGATTGACACATCATTCGGTATCTGGCTTTGATACCATTAGTAATGCCCAGATCCACCGCTAGCAGATATTGTCTTCTTTGGGCTATGATGTCCCACGTTAGTTGAGGAGGAGAACAAACTACTAATTATAAATGTGTGAAAACCTTCACCTAGCACAGGCTATCTACTAGCTAGCGTGGATCTTTGGTTAGAGATAACCTCTATACCACATCACATATATTTTTTTTTTAATAATTCAATTAAATTATGAGTGGGACCCACACAGCCAGTAAATTTTTGACATTTACAAACAAGTTACGGCTGCGGTTGTTTTAGCCTTGCGGTAATTATTAATGGTTACAACCCAATGTTAAAAACCGTCACGCGCTTTCATACCCGCGTGTTGTTTACGTGCATTTAAAGTAACTGACCTTTAACCTCTTTTTTTTAATTTAAAAAAAACAAAAAAAACTGATTTTAAAATGCAAAAGCGATCGTCCTCTTCACAATAATAGTGGAATGAAGTTAGAAACGAACTCACGAGCGTCTTCCTCCTCCTCTCTCTCTCTCTCTCTCTCTCTAGAAGCTTCTTCAACCTCAGTTTCTCTCTCCTCTGTGTTCGTCTTCCTGCTTGTGCATGGCTATGAGGTTATTGGCTCATGAGGTCTCTGACATATGCCTTGGAAAGCCTCCACTAAGGTCTATCCCTGTCTCCGCCACACTCGCCCACGCCCTCTCTGTGCTCAAGAGGCTCCGTCAAAACCACATCAGCGTTTGGAGTTGCGCCTGCCATTCCTCTAAAACTATCTCCGATCATGAT
Source organism: Cucurbita moschata (assembly GCF_002738365.1). NCBI lineage: Eukaryota > Viridiplantae > Streptophyta > Magnoliopsida > Cucurbitales > Cucurbitaceae > Cucurbita > Cucurbita moschata. The sequence continues at coordinate 2,906,774 of NW_019268531.1, forward strand.
TGCCGATGTATTGGCAAGGTTTCTGTTGTTGATGTTATCTTATTCCTTTGTAGAGAAGAGAACCTCTCGCAACCTGCCGTCGCGCTTCAATCTTATGTTTCGATTCTCATTCCTGAGGTTCCTGTCGTCGTTAGGTATTTAGAGCCTCATGCTAGGTGCGTAATTCTGTTTTCCTTCACTTTATCTTGTTCGAGTATATATTGTTCTTCCGTTTTGAATTTTCTTGTTTTTGTATTCCGATTCACGTTTGCTTTTTTTCCTGGAAAATTTGTTGCGTTCTTGGTTTCTCTGGAGTTGGAATAGAATATTGCCGTGTTTTCTCTGCTCTGTTGATGACGAAAACGTGCAATTTTCATTTACATCTCCTTCGATTTCGGCCTATTTAAACACCATCTCTGTAATTCACTCTGATCTTGAAAATCAATCTCAGAACTATGAACTGCAAAACAGCATGATCCATGTTTATTGATTTTTTATTTGAATATAATATTTCCTGTTTCTCTTCTTTATCCAATTTTTTCTTAGCTAGATTTTCTTGTTGGCTTTCTGCATGACTTTTGAATTAATAATCCTCTGTGCTTCCTCTGAAACTTTTATGATATTCTCAATCGTCTCCTATAATCTGCATTAGAAAACTGAATTTCTCTACAATATTAGAGCTTAATCGATCGATAACGATGATCCTAGAAGCTTCGAACAAAAGGCTGATTGTGCAGAATTCTAATGTCAGGAGTCATTTCGTTTACCAATTCTTCCATGTAGCCGAAATATATATCGCTTTTAATGTATAAACTGATAGCTTTCTCCGATAACTTTCAGCTTGGTGGAAGCCATAGATCTCCTCCTCGAAGGCGCGCAAAATCTCGTAGTCCCAATTCAAACTAAAACCTCTGCAAAGTCTAGAAAGAAGGTTCTCAAGGAAGTTGCACCATTCGACTGCCCGCTTCACAATGTCCTTGAATACTGTTGGCTCACCCAAGAGGACATAATCCGTTACCTCCTCAACTCTATTGGGCTTTTTTGCCCAACCTCCATCACTCCCATTAATTCCCTCAACGCCATCGACACAGCCAACATCCTTGCTGTACACTACGACGATCCTGCATTTTCTGCCCTGCCCCTCCTTTCTCAAGCCATCATCCAGCAATCCTCCGTTGCAATTGTCGATTCAGATGGGAAGTTGATCGGAGAAATCTCACCCCTCACAATGAATTCTTGTGATGTAACTGTAACGGCTGCGATTGCAACACTTTCAGCAGGTGAGCTAATGGCGTATGTTGACTATGGTAACCCACCGGAGGATTTGGTTCATTTGATCAAAGACAGACTGGAAGAAAGAGACTTAGGGGCACTGTTGGACTGGGTGGAAGAAGAGACACCAATATTCTCATGTTCTTCATTTTATTCATCTTCCTCAGATGATGATTCTGTCTCTAGCTGGGGAAGCGGTGGAAAGTTACGAAGGTGTTCAACCAGGCAAGTGAGGAGCTCAGAGGCTGCTGTGTGCAATCCCCGGAGTTCATTGGTGGCAGTGATGATTCAAGCTCTTGCGCGCCGTGTTGCAAGTATGTGGGTGATCGAAGAAGATGGAGCCTTGGTTGGTATCATCACGTTTGCATCGATGCTGAAGATTTTCCAGGAGCACTTGAAATCCTTGCGTTAAAAGGACATCAGCAACAGCTTTGCCTAATCTTAACCCGAAACTACAATAATAACGTTCTACATTGGGTGTGGCTTTGAACTCAGTTGTGTTATTTCGCTTACTTTATTTTGGATCCAATGTAAATCCTTAACACGTAGAGACTCACTTTCTACCAGTTCTTATGATAACTGTAGATTATTGCAGCTTTCTAAACTTCCTTTTTCAAGAAGCATCTATGAGACTTTGAAATCTGAATTATTTTTGTAACAGTATCGTCGTCAGTTTCACGATTTTAAAACACGTCTACTAGAAAGAGGTTTCCACACTCACGTAAGATCTCACAATCCACTCCCTTGGGAGCCCAACGTACTCATTGATACAATTTGTAACAGCTCAAACTCACCACTAACATATATTGTTTGCTTTGGCCAATTAGATATCGCCATCAGCCTTATAGTTTTAAAATGTATATATTGTTTGCTTTGGCCAATTAAATATGTATATATTGTTTGCTTTGGCCAATTAGATATCACCATCAGCCTCGTTTTAAAATGTATCTACTAGGGAGAAGTTTCCACATCCTTACGAGAAATGTTTTATTTCTCTCTCCAACCAATGTGAGATCTCACAATTCTATAGTGCATCGTTTGAAACATACGAATGGATTGACTTGGTTTTTCAGTTAGGAACGGACTAGATACAAGAGCTCATTCATTGTTTATTTTATAAATGACTACTTCTATATGAAAAATATGATATAAACCATCAGAAACTTGTCGATAAACATCAATTTCTCTTTATCATTGTAACAACCTAAAATAATGATAATATGTATTTTGTATTTATGTGTTGTGTGTTTGATGATGATGATGATGATGATAATAATAATAATAATAATAATAATAATAATAATAATAATAATAATAATAATAATAATAATAATAAAAAAACGAAGCAGCTGCTGTAAAGGGGGATGAGGGGCGGCGGACGCGTAGCTGGAGGTGTGGGATGGATGAGTGGATGATTAGAGGATGTGGAAGCGTATTAGGGCTTGATTAGGCTTTAAAAAGGAAGAAAAAATGAGTGGATGATTAGAGGATGTGGAAGCGTATTAGGGCTTGATTAGGCTTTAAAAAGGAAGAAAAAACGAAGAATGGTGATTAGCGAAAAACCCAAAAAAACAGAGGAGGAAATTTTTGAGAATTCGAGTTTTGGTTGCTTAAAATTGGACATCAATCGAGGGTAAAGGAAGAGGGGTTGTTGCTGAGGAATCATTTGAGGAAGGGGATACGGCCACGAGCTGAATCGGACGGTGATTCGAAGGTAACGAAAAACCCATATCACCGAACTTTTAAATCTCGATATCTTGATTCATACTTCATAATAAGTTATGAAATAAGGCTTGTTAGAACCGTAGTTAGAAGATCTATAAAGTTGTAGAAGAAATCAGAACGAAATTCGAGCTGTAGAGATGAAATTTTTGCTTCGGGACACAACGGGTATTAAAGGAAAAGATTGGGAAAAATTGCAGGGAGGAGAGGTTGAAGACGAGCGCGTGAAGGACACGCGAGGCGCGTGGGAGGCCGCGAGTGGAAGTGCGATTGTGCGTGGATCAGGCGCGTGAGAAACGAACCCCGACCTTGTGTTGGCGCGTGAGGGCGCGTGAGAAGGTATTTTGGCTCCCGGTTTGTCCCGTTCGACTCCTTTTGACCTGTCCTATCAAAATTGGTCTATACTTATGTTGAAATTGATAAAATATAGGTCTAATAGGAAGGAATTGTGTTGAAATACTATTAAACGTACATTCAAGGGGGAAAAGGAGTTCGCAACCAAGTAAGTAGCGTATCGACCTTTGAACTAGTTCTTAACTTGTTTTACAACATGTGAGTATGTTGTTTACCTGATTAAGAGCTTAATATGTTATGAGGAGCTTTGATGATATTTAGTGTTTATTGTATATTATGACTGCTTGCCTGTGATGTAAGCATGATATAAATGATTGTCAGAATGTTCTATGTGTTGATCATGATACATGTATGAAAGCATGCAGTAACTGTGAGTATGTTATGCATGTTAATGGAAAGGTTATGACTCTAGATATGCTTATTGGTTGTTGAGCTATGGCTTATTTATATGAGTATGATAGTCTACTAATTCCCGCGGAGTTCCTGGCCAACGCGCTGTGTGCTAAGTTAGGGAGCATGAGTACTCCTGACCGTTAGTATATGAGATAAACAGGCCGCCAGAGCAATTAGTAGACGGGCCGTATTTGACCGAGAGCGAGTCTTACATACGAGTCCGAAAATTTTAGATAAGCATATCGAAGGAGAGTCAGTAACCTAGCTGGAGGTAGCTGAGATACTTCATTAACGAACAGATGACCCTAGTAAGAGAAATAGGAGTCAGTAGTGAATAAAACGTAAAAACACCTGGAAAGATTAGTTATGAACCCGTGAATGATAAGCTAGCTACTTACTGAGTAATCTAATTACTCATCAGAATTATTATAACTTTTCTTCCCAGATGTAGATGCTGCAGGCCAGCCGAGGACGAGACCAGCAGGTTAGAGACTACTAGGAATGGCCAGCCGAGGACGAGACCAGCAGGTTAGAGACTACTAGCAATCCATGTCTGGGTCTGTTATGTAATTATGTTTTCGTTGTCAAGAGTTTACCTTAGTCGTTTTATATTTTTTAAAATATTTTACTGGATGTTTTTAGAAATATTTTGAATTTTATGATTGGATATCAGAGTCTCTTAATATTGTCAATGGTAACTCCTGTTAATCGCGTTGACGATGAGCGGGTGTTACAATCATACCATCGTATAGAAATGGAAGTTCATCTCATGTATTGGTATTGCCTCCGCAACATTTCAAGCAGTGGCTTCTATTATTATTACTGTCTTCTATATTGATTTTCTTTTTCAGATGGGTATCAATGCAACGAGCTGTTGTAGTAACGACACGACTCGTTTAATAGCATAAATGAACAGCTACGACCACCAATCAAAATTCTAACAAAATTGCTAATACTGCCCGAATTGAAGCTCAGATATACAGGACATTAAGGCTTCTCTTACTTGAACATTGTCGGAGTTCATGCTCAATGAGTCCTCATAGAGCCGTCTCGCCTGCAACAGCAACTTTGCCTTCTCTTTGCTATTGTTAGGCCTTAACCGAGATCGTTGCTGCAACGTCATAGCCCATCTGAACAGAGCTGCAATGAGGAAGATGCGTTATGTTACGCGCAAAATGAAAATCGTTGGTAGTATAACCATCTCTCATAAACGGTGTCCTAAACAATTCTAACCATTAGAATCAACTCAGCTGCCAGATTTTCGAGGGCTTTGAATTGTTCATCCTCTCGATTTCTCACCAGATTTCCTTCTATCCCTCGCTCGTTCATCCATTTATTACTTCTGGACTATTAAACTGTGAAAGGAGTGCCCAATCTCAATGCCCAGTCTAACAAACCAACCCCCTCATGCAGCTAACCTCTATAATAACCACACCCTATTATAACTAACTGGATACTAAACATAAGCAAAGCTTATCTTTCAATATTTCAAACCCGCCCCAGGGCCATCTCCTACTCAGCAATACGCTACACAGAACCGGTTGGTAAGTGATCGCACATGTTTCAATGTTTCTATAATAATCATGAAAGGGTATTTGGTAAGTTGACAATGGAATTGGATGCTTGTGTTTGGTATGTAAAAACTCTACCAAAAGAATAGTCAATATTAAAGACATTAAGGCCTCTCCTTTGATGATTGAAATTTGTGTTTGTTTTCTCGAAGTTCATCGTTGTTAAGAAAACATTTGAATTTTTAGCCAAATTTTAAAAAAACAAACGAGTTTCAAAAAAACTATGTTTTTTTTTAGTATTTGAATCTTAGTCTAGATCCTGAAAACATTAATAAAAAGAAACTCATACGTGGAAATAATGTTAATAAATGGGAACCTAAAGAATTAGCTTTTATGTTAGGTATTCATGGTAGAATTAAGATATCAATGCTTAATACTAACATGAGTTTTGGATTCCCAAGCTTTCAGATTTTGGTGTCCACATATGAAGCACACCCCAAGGACTTCAAAATTATTTCAATTTCTAAAATTTCTTGAAGGCAAGTTTTCTAGATCTCACTTATAGCAAGCACATGTATACTTTTGTGACATTCGATTTGAGCAGCAAGTCTAGAAAACATACCGTCGGGTGCATAAACATTGCCTCTTGACATCATTGCATCAAATTTATCAATGGCAGCTAAAAAGACCTTATCAGCATCAAAAGCTGATTCCTGAAATTTGATACGACAAGGAGAACCTTTTAAATAGCGATAAACATCATATAGCATAAAAAGAACAAGCTATTTGTGGATGACGACTATCAAAAAATTACTAGAATAACAGCATTCAGGTTACCAATGTGTAGTAGTACTCACCGGTCCAACGTCTGCAATCAATTGTGCACGAAAGGAAAGGGCAAGACCCCAGTTATATAGTGCTCGCACGTCATTCCGGTCGATCGATAATGCCATTCTATACTTTCTACCTGCCATCACAAGAAGTTCTTCACACTCTTCACACACACTAACGAGAATGGATGTTAGTTTATCTCTTCTAGTAATTGAATCATCATCTAGTCCCTCCACCATTTCAAACCATTTCCCAATAGATTCGGGCTCTTTTCCTGCTAGAAGTCTTCTTAACTCGCGACTAATTCTTAACTTTAATTCTCCATGGAGAAGATAAGTATTTCCCAACTGGCCAACTGCCAGCAAACTCATGGGCTTCATAGTTGTTGCCTTTGCCAACAAACTAGCAGACTGACATAATATGACCTCCACATGCTCTTCATCGCGTCTATACTTCATCAAATCCTTAGCTTGTTTTAAAAGATCATTAGCTTCCATAAGGCATTTATTGAACATTGCATCATCATAAATCAATGAAGATGATGAGGCAGCAACATCGTTCTCTTCTCCAAATGGTTGATCAGTTAAATGAGAATTTTCCTTTTTCCTTGCTCCCGCTTCTCTAAACTGGGATCTATATATTTCACTCTCGCTCTTCGACATGTGAGAGGACCTATAAGCTCCAGTATTTTCCTCGAATCCACGCTCTTCTACAAAGGAAGTTTTAGTCTCCCTATGCTTCATTTTGAAACTATAGTCCCCAGCATTAAGAAAATTATCATGAAGTTGTGAATTTTCGAGTTTGTTGTTAAGATCCGTGTTAGAAATATTAAGGTAATCATCCCGGTACTGCAATCTATTATTCTTGTAGACATAGTCTTCACCATCAATAAATCTTTTTGAACTCCCATGCATTCCCTTTGAATTTATGCTATCCCTTTCTCGAGTAATGTTAACTTGTGTAAAATAATCCATCTCCATAGCATGCTTTTTCCTCGATACCTCAAAAGCATCTAAACTTATAGCTGGATTAGAACCAGTAGCGGTATCTATCGAACCAACTTCAGATGGTATTGAGCTCCTTTTAGTTTGATTGCCAACCGAATTGAGCGGAGGCATCTGTGGCTTAACATTGTTTTTCACTTTGTTGGGCTTAGAACCAACCAACTTTTCTCCTAGCAAACTGCCGAAGGATCGCAAAAGCTCAAATCCCACATCTCCTGGGCCTTTAACTTTTCTACTTGGTTTATGATTCTCAAGAACAACAGCTTTGGAGCTGCCCCCATCATTAATCAAGGCCTCAACAGCCTTCATAGCATTGGAGGTTGAAAAATCATTCGATTCTAAAACCTTAACGTAGCTTTCTAAATCACTAAGTGTAATTTCCCTAGAATCAATAGCATTCTGTATACTACATTTCAAATTATCAAGTTTGACAGCAAACCGATCAAAAATCTCCACCAAATTTCTTAAACTCTCAGCGTGAAACCCAGAAATTTCCTCTTTCCCACGGTTTTTATTCCCAAGTAAATTTAGGTCATCTACACTTCCACCACGAACAAATCCAAGAGAAAATCCAACAGCAAAAACAAAAACAGATGCTGGAAAAACAGCAATTGAAGAGACTTTAACTCTGGAAATGGCCAAAGCACATAAAAACCCGACGACAAACGTGAACAAATGTCTTTTATGATCGATGCCAACAGAAACCAAAAAATTACGGAACTGATCTGAATCACTTACAAAACCATTATCGTCCCATCCGCCGTATCTTGCGGAGTTCGTCAGATTGCAATCTCCGCTGGAGCAGAATATGGAAGTTCTCAGAAGCGATCTCTTCGGATTACAGATTAGGAGATTCGGGCTTTGTCGGTGAAATAAATTACTGGGAGCTGGGAAATGAAGACAGGAAAAACAAATGGATCTGTTAGAAAGTAGGAAGTTCATTTGGAAAGAAAACCTAATTGCACGGCCACTACGGCGGCTGCCACCGCTTTCAGACGGCGTATTCCGGTCACATAGACATGGATTAGGAGCCTGCGGTCAGAATGGCGTTATTATGTGCATACTGAATAATCTAAAAAGCATAATTTTACTTCCCACCCCATCGTAATTTTCTAATTAATAAAGTATATATATATATATGTAATTTTTTCGAAAATAAAGAGTTAAATTTTAATAAATAATTTTTTTAACTTGTTAGGTTGAGTACATGCCCAAATATATATTCAAATGCTTTCATTATTTGCTAATATTTTTGAATGCTTACCAAAATATATATATATATATAGACATGTTTTAATCGAGAATTTTAAATACCTAAAGATAAATTAAATTTTTTAAAAGAATAAAGATATGAATTACTTTATTAACCTCTGGATTGATTTGAAAGTCACTTTAAGCGTTATTTCAATATCGAATAAAATTTTTAATTTTTATTTGGATGGAAATCAAATCAAATTTTTTTAAATATTTATTATTTAAATAGAAATTTAATTCTACGACGTCTTTTTTTATTCTTTTTAAAAGTAAATTTGGCTTTGAAAATGATTTTATTATATAAAAAATAAAAAGTGCTGACTCAATTTGTTAATTATAATTTTAAATATATAAATTATTTATAGATGAATACCGTATTCATTTTTTTTTGTTTTTAATTAAGTTGTATTAATTTATTTGCATTTAAAAATAATTTTTGTAAATAAAATTCGAAATTAAGCATATATTTAGAATTATAATTCTTTATCAATTAAGAAATAAAAATTAATATATGTTAATATGCTAGAGAATTAAATTTCAAATCATAGTGTTAACTAGCATAACTCAATTTCTATTAAAAGAAGTTATTTTTCCTTATTATTATTAGTTTATTTATTTATGAAATTGATTTTGAATATGTTTAAAATTAAATATATTTGGATTACGATAATATTTTGTCTTTTTTCCCCTGTTTTTTAGATATTAAAATAGAAGAAAGGGGTGAAATGGTAATTTCAGGGTGATAGTGGTAAAGTGGCAGACACAAATATCCCATAAAACCGGTTGGCAGAAAAATGGATAAGGCCGTCTCCAAAACGCTGCGTTTAGCTATTTTTTTTGCTTTTTTAATTAGTATTATCTCGATAGTATAATTAATTTTTTATAATATTTTATTTCTTCCGACGCTTCTCGACGAGCCGTCCATCTTCCACGTGTCCCTCCCACTCTCTTACCTTCGCCTTCAAAGAGGTACTCCTCCGAAGCAACACGAAGCTCTAAAATACGCACTCTTCTAGAGAGAGAAAGAGAGAGAGAGAGAGAAAACGGAGCTCGCACGCTCTCTACCCACTTCTAGATAGAGATAGAGACAGAGGGTCTTTTTCTTTCTTCGATTGCGAATTAGGGTTTTTTCTTCGCGTTTTTGGAGCGGAAATTTGGAGGAATTTGTTCGGTTTTGCTTGTTTCTTCCCCGCTTGGGTGGAGATGTATGTATCTTCCATGAGAAAATCGTTCAAGGACTCTCTCAAATTGCTTGAAGCTGATATTCAGCATGCTAATACTCTGTAAGTGAGCTTTGATTCTTTTTTTTTTTCTCTGCCTTGAATATCGTCTTTGACTGTTTATGGAAGGCTTTTGTCTGATCACTTTTGGTGTCTGGGCTTCTCCCTCCGATTTTGCTTGTAATGCAGTTTCTAGGTTTGATTTTTAGTATTGTGGGTCTTGAAGTTGCTGTTTATGAGCCGTATACTCTTCGTTAATAATGAATTTTTGGAACGTGATTGTCGTTTACCTGCTGTGTTTGGAGCTTGGCAAACTCATTTTGTGTAATTTTTTATTTCAATGATGATTTGGTTTCTGTCTTGCTAACGCTCATATACACTCATATATAGGGACAAATTTGTGTTTCTTTCTCTGTTTTATAGTTCTCTTTCTTGAAAGGGAAATTGTTTGGTCATTTGGCGTTGGATGATTTGGCAATGTATATGTCACACTTCAAATAGTTTGTCATCATTCTCATGAATTGTTCTTGGGTTTATTGTTGATGTGTTCTCTAAGATTTCTGCATCCCACTGTGGACTTGTGGTGCAGATTAGGAACACTCTTTGACATATTTATGAATTCAAGAAGCGAATTATTTACCTATGTACCTCGTCTCTTGAACAATAACTTGAACTATGCAGTACTTTCTCTGAGAGAGTAGTTTAGAACTCATTTAATCTTGTTCTTCCTAGCTCTCCAGATGCGCCGTATCATATTTGATCTTTATTATTGGCAAATGTCTCCATTACGACTCATTTTCCCTTTTATTATAGCCAAATATCTTGTTTCATTTATTACTCTTTCCATTTATTGCTCTTTCCATATTCTTTGTAATTTATTCGAGTATGTAAATGATTATAGATAGAGAACTTTAGTGGTGGTTTAGCGAATATTCTCAGATGCATCTACTCTTTGAAGTGTGATAATGAATAAACAAGGCATACTTTATACTTCAAAAAAATTACTAAGCACAAGCACTTTCTTAGTTTTTTTGTTCTTTTTAAATTTGAAATTTTGAGAAATATGATCCGTTTTTTTTTTGTCTTCTTCTTAAAGAGAATAAAAGACAGAAAAGAAAAAAAAAACAAACATGTTCCAATGGGCCGTAGTTTTTATGTTATGGATCATGCTTTGTTCCAGGTATGAAAAGTTACAAATACATAATAAGCTGAAATGTGTCAACGCTTGTGATTTCTCTCTGGTTTGTTGTTCTTGGAGATTCTTGAGGTTGCTTGTTTTTCAAGTATGTCAGCTTAATGTTTACTGTTCCTGAGCTGTAGGGCATCGGAGTTTCCCGGGGAATATGATGGCCCCTGCCTTCAGATGAGAATGTCATACAGTCCTGCTGCTCACTTGTTCCTCTTCCTAGTGCAATGGACAGATTGCCATCTTGCAGGTGCTCTTGGACTGCTGAGGATTTTAATTTACAAGGTCAAGTTTGTCACCTCGTGGTCTCCTAGCATTACATTTTGACATCATCACTTTTATGTCTATTTAGCGTTATTGAATTCACTATGTACATTGTGCTGCAGGTCTACGTGGATGGTACGACCACCATGTCCACCCACGAGAGAAAAGCAAGCATCAGGGAATTCTATGGTAGTTTTCGAGTATTTTTACATTTTCCATCATATGATTGTTTGCTATATATTTATTTTTTAACTACTGACTTCTGTAATTTGTGCTATGATCAGCTGTTATTTACCCCTCTCTATTGCAACTTCAGAGAGGTGTTACCGATACTGAGGATAAAAAACAGAATGCTGTCTGCATGGAAAGGTACCGAAGAAGAGATGACAATGAATGTATACAGTGTTCGGATGCTGACATTGAACGAGAAGAAGAATGTGGAATATGCATGGAGACTACTAGCAAGGTTGTATTGCCCAACTGCAACCACGCGTTGTGCTTGAAATGTTACCGTGAATGGTACTATCATCTCTTTTGTTCTACTTTTAACGTTTTCTCGGTAGCTTATTAAACTAAGAACTAAGAAGGATTAATTAAAATTTTCCTATGCACCTTAATATTTATTGTCTTCGTTAATTACAGAAGCTACAGAGTCGAAAGCCTTTTGTTCATCTTTAATTGATTGGATGGAGCCCTTAATATTTATGACTGCCTGCATTTAACTGCTTTTGCTACCTTATATCGACTTCAAATAATTACATTGTTCTCATGAATGTTCTTCAGGCGAACACGTTCCCAGTCATGCCCCTTCTGTCGTGACAGTCTTAAGAGAGTAAACTCGGGCGATCTCTGGGTATTTACTGATAACAGGGACATTGTGGACATGGCAACGGTGACTCGAGAGAATCTCAAAAGGCTTTTCAAGTACGTAGATAAGTTGCCTACGATTGTTCCGGACTCCCTTTTCAACGCCTACGACACGCACCTAAGATAAGTGATCGGTTCGTACATAATATAATGTCACTTTTTAAGTAGTTTTTTCTCCAAATGAACAGTCCTTTTGCTATGAGATGACTTGACGAAAGGACTGAAATTCATTCGGCGGCTAAAATTTAGTGAAATCTAGAGAAGGCTTGCACAGCTGTTTCTTCCCACTCCCATTTCTGAAGAAAAAGAAAACCAGTCTTTGAGTTATTGTAGACTGGTAATGAGTGGTGGTGAAGTTTATATAGTTTGATTTAAAGTCTTCCATAAATATTGTATTTAACTCATTTGCACATGTTTGTAAATTCTTGATGTTATCTATAGAAAGCAGCTTTGAATGCCTATGTTGGGTTAAAGATCTTTTCGAGATATGTTTTACGGGGAAAACAGGTGATGTAACAGTCTGAACCTACCATTAACAGATATTGTCTGTTTTGACTTGTTACGTATTGTCATCAGCCTCACAATTATAAAACACGGCTGTGAGGGAAAGAGTTCTTCACCCTTGTAAGAAATGTTTTCTCTCTAACATATGCGTTTTAAAACTGTGAGACTGATGACAATACGTAATGGGTCGAATCCGACAATATCTTAGCAGTGGGCTTGGGCTGTTACAGGTGATGTGATGATGACAGGAAGTTGATGGTTTATGTCTGCTTTGGGTGGTTACATATAGATGTTAGCCTCGTGGTTTTAAATTATGGATGTGAGAGAGGTTTTCACACTCTTGTAAGGAACGTTTTCTTCCTAAAAGACATTTTAAAATCGTGAGATTAATGGGTGTGAATTATTTTCAAGTGGTGGGTTTGAGCTGTTACAAGTGATGTGACGATGATAGCACTTGAATCAAACGTATGCGGTTAACCTTACAGTTTTAAAACACATCTCTGAGAGAGATTTTTACACCCGTGTAAATAATATTTTCCTCCTACCAGGTAAATTTTAAAATTGTGAGGTTAATTGGTCCGAGCGGATCGGGCGTTTATGATATAAGAGTGGATCGGGCGTTTATGATATAATGAAGGTGTAACATTCGACCACTTTTTGAAAGTGATTTGAACAGATGAAATTGGGTGTTCGAGTTGAGAGTTTTTTTTTTTTTTTTTCAAATAATTGATTAATGAAATTTCATTTAGATAGAGAGATTAAAATAGATGTAATTTTAAAAAAAAAAATTTGCGGTGAAAATAGGTGTGTGAAAGTAACGTTGGTGGTGTTAAATATTTTGAAAAAAAAATAACATTTTTACTTCCTATTAAATATTTTATTACCGTAACTTAATATTTCAGATGTAAAAAAAAAAAAAAAGGGTACAGAAAAATATGAAAATAATGGTAACGTTAATTATCATTATTAATAAAAGAAACTCTTTTGAGTATTTTCACCTGTAACGCTTATAAAATCATTTCGTGTACTTGTTAAGAAGATAACTGGGAGTAAAGCAATGAAGAGGAAGGATCAATGGCGACGGAGTTCTTCTGGTTAGACTCTCTTACAGTATACTCAAATCGAGGAACTCTTCGGCTCTGATCCACTTAAGGTAATCCTGTTACTATTCAGATTTGAATTCTGCGTCCATTTCTCTGAATGTCGCTTTCTTTGCGTTTCTCTGTACTTTCTTTTTGGTCTTTCCAATGATTCTCCATTGTATTCAGATTTCCGTTTCTGCTTTTTGATTTATTTTTTATTTTGAGTGGATTTATGTTGTATTGATTCGTTTGACATGGACGGATTCCTGTTCTGCCTTGGTTTGTTCTTCTTTTGTTGGTTAATCGAACTTTCTAGGTTTTGATTTCGATGCTATTATTTCTGTTTGAGGAATCGGATCTTGCCTTTTGTTCGAGAGGTTTTGGAGAGTTACTTCTACATTTGCTTTGGCCATTTTGATTGTTTACTTTAATTATTACGATAATTGGTTTCCATTTGTAATGAAAAATTTGTACATATTGAGATCTGTATGCCGAGTATAATCGATGACACAAGAGCTGCTATCTTTGTGGATTTCATTTTTAAATTTTTCTCTGCCTTCATTTCAACTGCTTACATTTATCACTTCAGTTCACTCAAATTTGAGCCCTGTTTAGAAAAATGGAAAAAGAATGCTATGGCTATTATGAAGTATTTTGAAACTATGGTTAACATACAGAATCTGAGTAGGCTACTTTCAAAATATAAAACAAATTACTTGCCTAATGCACAGTTTGTGTCCAGTTGGTGTGGTGTAGTGTAGTGGTTATCACATTAGTCTTACACACTAAAGGTCCTCAATTCGATCTTGGGCAGCAATATAGTAAGTTCATTTCTTTTATTTAAACTAGTTTCATTAAGTTTATACTTTGATGAGTACAAATTTACTTGCCTAGTGCACAACTTATGTGTCAAGTTGTTGTAGTGTAGGGGTTATCACATTAGCCTTACACACTAAAGGTTCCTAGTTCAACCCTTGGTAGCAATATAGTAAGCTCATTCTTTTTATTTTAACCTAGTTTCATTAAGTTCATTCCTTTTATTTAAACTAGTTTCATTCAGTTTATACTCAGAGCAGAAATTTAGTTGCCTAGTGCACAACTTATGTGTCAAGTTGCTGTGGTGTAGTGGTTATCACGTTAGTTTTACACACTAAAGATCTCCAGTTCGATCCTGGGCAGCAATATAGTAAGTTTATTCTTTTTATTTTAACCTAGTTTCATTAAGTTCATTCCTTTTATTTAAACTAATTTCATCAAGTTTATACTCAGGGCACAAATTTAGTTGCCTGGTGCACAACTTATGTGTGAAGTTGCTGTAGTGTAGTGGTTATCACGTTAGTCTTACGCACTAAAGGTCCCCAGTTCAATCCTGGGCAGCAATATAGTAAGTTTATTCTTTTTATTTTAACCTAGTTTCATTAAGTTCATTCCTTTTATTTAAACTAATTTCATCAAGTTTATACTCAGAGCACAAATTTAGTTGCCTGGTGCACAACTTATTTGTGAAGTTGTTGTAGTGTAGTGGTTATCACGTTAGTCTTACACACTAAAGGTCCTCAGTTCAATCTTGGGCAGCAATATAGTAAGTTTATTCTTCTGATTATTTTAACAGTACAAATTTACTTATGTGTGAAGTTGCTGTAGTGTAGTGGTTATCATGTTAGTTTTGCACACTAAAGGTCTCCAGTTCAATCTTGAGCAGCAATATAGTAAGTTTATTCTTTTTATTTTAACCTTGTTTCATCAGGTTCATTCCTATTATTTAAACTAGTTTCATTAAGTTTATACTTAAAGCACAAATTTACTTGCCTAGTGCACAACTTGTGTGTGAAGTTGCTGTGGTGTAGTGGTTATCACGTTAGTCTTACACACTAAAGGTCCCCAGTTCGATCCTGGGCAGCAATATAGTAAGTTTATTCTTTTTATTTTAACCTAGTTTCATTAAGTTCATTCCTTTTATTTAAACTAATTTCATCAAGTTTATACTCAAAGCACAAATTTAGATGCCTGGTGCACAACTTATGTGTGAAGTTGCTGTAGTGTAGTGGTTATCACATTAGTCTTACACACTAAAGGTCCCCAGTTCAATCCTGGGCAGCAATATAGTAAGTATATTCTTCTTATTATTTTTAACCTAGTTAAATTAAGTTTATACTGAGAGCACAAATTTAGTTGCCTAGTGCATAACTTATGTTTGAAGTTGCTGTGGTGTAGTGGTTATTACGTTAGGCTTACACACTAAAGGTCCTCAGTTCAATCTTGGGCAGCAATATAGTAAGTTTATTCTTCTGATTATTTTAACAGTACAAATTTACTTATGTGTGAAGTTGCTGTAGTGTAGTGGTTATCATGTTAGTTTTGCACACTAAAGGTCTCCAGTTCAATCTTGGGCAGCAATATAGTAAGTTTATTCTTTTTATTTTAACCTAGTTTCATCAGGTTCATTCCTATTATTTAAACTAGTTTCATTAAGTTTATACTTAAAGCACAAATTTACTTGCCTAGTGCACAACTTGTGTGTGAAGTTGCTGTGGTGTAGTGGTTATCACGTTAGTCAAATTTACTTGCCTAGTGCACAACTTGTGTGTGAAGTTGCTGTGGTGTAGTGGTTATCACGTTAGTCTTACACACTAAAGGTCCCCAGTTCGATCCTGGGCAGCAATATAGTAAGTTTATTCTTTTTATTTTAACCTAGTTTCATTAAGTTCATTCCTTTTATTTAAACTAATTTCATCAAGTTTATACTCAAAGCACAAATTTAGATGCCTGGTGCACAACTTATGTGTGAAGTTGCTGTAGTGTAGTGGTTATCACATTAGTCTTACACACTAAAGGTCCCCACAACTTATGTGTGAAGTTGCTGTAGTGTAGTGGTTATCACATTAGTCTTACACACTAAAGGTCCCTAGTTCAATCCTGGGCAGCAATATAGTAAGTATATTTTTCTTATTATTTTTAACCTAGTTTCATTAAGTTTATACTGAGAGCACAAATTTAGTTGCCTAGTGCATAACTTATGTTTGAAGTTGCTGTGGTGTAGTGGTTATCACGTTAGGCTTACACACTAAAGGTCCTCAGTTCGATCCCGGGCAGCAATATAGTAAGTATATTATTCTTTTTATTTTAACCTAGTTTCATGAGGTTCATTCCTTTTATTTAAACTAATTTCACCAAGTTTATACTAAGTGCACAAATTTAGTTGCCTGGTGCACAACTTATGTTTGAAGTTGTTGTGGTGTAGTGGTTATCACGTTAGTCTTACACACTAAAGGTCCCCAGCCCAATCTTGAGCAGCAATATAGTAAGTTTATTCTTCTTATTATTTTAACCTAGTTTCATTTAAGTTCATTCCTTTTATTTAAATGAGTTTCATTAAGTTTATATTTAGAGCACAAATTTAGTTGCCTAGTGCACAATTTATGTTTGAAGTTGCTGTGGTGTAGTGGTTATCACGTTAGTCTTACACACTAAAGGTCCCCAGTTCGATCCTAGGTAGCAATATAGTAAGTTTATTCATTTTATTTTAACCTAGTTTCATTAAGTTCATTCCTTTTATTTAAACTAATTTCATCAAGTTTATACTCAAGAGCACAAATTTAGTTGCCTGGTGCACAACTTATGTGTGAAGTTGGTGTGGTGTAGTGGTTATCATGTTAGTCTTACACATTAAAGGTCCCCAAATCCTGGGCAACAATATATTAAGTTTATTCTTCTTATTATTTTAACCTAGTTTCATTAAATTCATTTCTTTTATTTAAACGAGTTTCATTAAGTTTATACTTAGAGCACAAATTTAGTTGCCTAGTTCACAACTTATGTTTGAAGTTGCTATGGTTTAGTGGTTATCACGTTAGTCTTATACACTAAAGGTCTCCAGTTCGATCCTGGGCAGCAATATAGTAAGTTTATTCTTTTTATTTAAACTAGTTTCATTAAGTTTATCACAAATTTAGTTGCCTAGTGCACAACTTATGTGTGAAGTTGTTGTGGTGTAGTGGTTATCATGTCTTACACACTAAAGGTGCCTCGATCTTTCTTTTTATTTAAACTAGTTTTATTAGGTTTGTATAGAGCTTGGACTTCCCCAAAAGATCTCTTAGAAGATGTATTTTTTACTTAAAAACCTATAATCATCCCCTAAATTAGTCAATATGGAACTTTCTCCACACAGGATGCGGATATTCTCCACACAGGATGCAGATAATCCACAAAATCATCAAGCAAAACATCAAGAACCTGTCCACACAAGTAGTAAATAAAAAGTAAAATAAAATAAACAAGATTGAAGTAACATAAAAAGGGAAGAGATTGAAGTATTCAGTTCACCTGTCCACAAGTTCCTCCAACATATTTTGTTGTCATTTATATATTTTTTATTATAATTTTCAAAAGGTAAACCAACACGTTTAATTTAAAATTTTCTATGTTGAGCCACTAAAATAAACGAACAATTTATTGGTATAAGTAAATATCAATTCTTGGAAGATCATATCCTTAAGATCACTAATCTAGATAGCTAATCAAAACTTGGTAAAGAGAAAAAATGAATTTTTCTATAAAAAATAACAATATTTCCAAAAACTTACCACTTCAACGAGAATAAATTTTCTTATCCCACTCATCCAGCTCCAAATTTAATAAAAAATTGTCTACAAAAACACTTCCTTATTATAAGTGATCTTATTGACCTAAGTAATAACTATTAGCCAAACATGGGCAAAAAAAATAAATAAATGCTACAGAACCAAATATCAACAGAGTTCCGACTTCCATTTAGGCTTATTCAGGGAACAGAGAGCTTTAAAGGAATGCAAAGACCCAAAATTTTAGGCTTATTTCTTGACCAATAATGCAAGAAATTCCTGTTCACGACGAGTTATGGTAAGTTTTTCATGATAGTATGATGTTGTCTACCTTAAACATAACCTCTCGCGACTTTGCTTTTAGTTTTTCCAAAAGACATCATACCAATGGAGATTATGTTTCCTTACTTATAAACTCATGATCTTCCCCTTAATTAGCCAACTTGGAATCATTCTTAATAATCCTTAACAAAGTTCACTGGATTATTCTAATCAACAAAGCTACTAATACTATTATTCTAATCAACAAAGCTACTAATACTATGAGTTGGAACTCACTTGTCCATTGTCCATCCAAATGGACGCATGGAGGAAGCAACGTCAGAAAAGATCGAATTTTTTATTTTACTTTTGTTTAGCTTTAACAGACATCTCCATGTTCATCAACTGTGGCATTGTTGAAAACTGAGTCCCATCTGAACATAATGTTAACTGCAAGATCTTCTTCAATCTTGTTCTGCTGTTTCTTTCCACATTCTCTTTTGCCCAATATCAGCTTTACTTACTCCTGCATCACCAATAACAAATTTAGCTCAAGATCTTAAATAAAATGGTCGTGTGTGAGTTTGGTTAGCTAGAAGGCTGTTAGTTCTTGCAGGCCGGTTGGAAAGAGCTCATGTAATGGTTAAAACATGAATTTCAGTCGAAATGCAGAGCAAATGCTCGATGAAAGGCCATACAGAGAATGATGCATGAGAATTGTTGAAGATTCGGCCAAAGTTTCGCAGTACTTTTGATGTAACTTTTATATTACCGACAACCTGAGGAAGACAGCGATTAGGGTTGTCTGCTGTGCTGCTTGCAAAAGCTTTGGAAGTCCTTTTCAAGGGGACAAGCATAAAATGATGCTTCTCCATGACCACGAAAACTGAATCAGCACACAACCCATTTTCCCTAGCAAGCTTATGACTCTACACAAATAATATACATTGACCGAACTGGTATAACTCTTTTCCTTGTCCAATTATATAACTCTCCTTTCAGTTAATTGAACCCTGATAGAACAAAAAGACAAAGCTAAAGGATAATAATTGTTTACACAAACAGAAGACACGGCTTACATTCATTACTATATATATATATATATATATATATATACCCTACACATGAAACTATAAAAGCTCTAAAGGCAAAGAATCTCCTTTCTCAATCTCTAGCTTTGGGATTGAATGGCAATGGAGGAAACTACTGGACCAACCAGGTCTAAACCAAGGAAGGGCAGGCTGCCTCCCAAAAGAGGAAGTATCAAACTAAAAATAATATCCAAGTTCTTTGAGAAGGTGGTTGGATTTGCATCAAAGTTAGCAGGACAACAGAAACAAAAGGGCGTGGATCGAGCTACAACAGAAGAACCATAGCCTAGACGACTATGCGCCCAAGCTCAATGCAGCCAATGAGATCATTATGATGAGTGTATGCTACTAGTTTTATTCTACTATGTATAAATAGTATTTCTATGTTGTTCGCATGCCATGGTCAAACCTACTACATTATGCAACCATGCTTGATCTCTACTATGTAACAATCTTGTGCTATAAAGAAATAATTTTATGTTACTTACATTCACCATTGGACAATCAAATCATGCATGCTCTTGAGATCAGCCCATATAAAGTGGGAAAAGTGGGAAAAATTAAACGATGCCTCAATGATTGAAATATTTATATTTTTAGCTTTGTCTCCATGCCTTAAGGCAAAGCATAGATTTCATAGACTTGAGTTTTATTAAATATGCATGAGTGTTTAGGCCAGCTTGCATACACTTCGACTATTCTCATAGAACAGTTATCTGTACCTAATATATTTGGTTTCCGAAAAAACTAGTTGGATAACTACCACTACCCATTCCCTTGGCTTCTTACCCCTTTATTGTTTAACTTGGCTCTTAGATAATTAAGCTAATCTGCCGTGGTTATAAGCTTGGATTTTTTTGTAACCTCAGTTTACATAAATCTACATTGAAAAAAATGCACTGCAATGTTTGTGAACTGATGTAGACATGCCTTATGTACTCAATAATAAGCATTTCAGTGCGAGACAGTGCAATGCCAAAGCCAGCAGACGCCTCCGCTCTTACAAATTCAACTTTTTGTGTGTAGGGCTGAGGCCAGACAAGATATCAGTTCAATACCCTCTCCTGGTCTCCTCAGTCAATGGATCAAGTTTTTTCTATATGCTTGTGTTCTCGGACTATTCAAAGATTTCCCAGATTTTATTTCTTTTCTGTTCTTTTGTTCTATTGTTTGTCTACATTATTTACCCAATTTAAAAGTTGAAAGTGACACAGATAGTCAACTTTCTATAAAAGAAAAAAAGTCGGGCGGCCAATACGGTTAAGGAAGAGTCACGAATGATCGAACTTGACATTCGAGGTGTTGTTAGCCTTAATTAGTCAAACCAAGTTAGTAAATTGATATCAAGAGGATATAGAATTAAGGAAGAGATAGACGAAGGAGATATACAGACATGAAGAACTCGTTAATGTGAAGGAATTCTAAATTTCTTTTATATCCAAGACCTGTTGAGTTAAGAGGCTTAATAACATTGCATTGCGATTTCATTAATTAATAAATAATCAAGAGTCTCATCTGCACCTAAGATGAGTTTTTTCGAGAAAATTAGTATAAAAGGGAAGAGACAAACACTTTGGAAAGAATTTTTTTCAACACATTTAAGAAGAGACTCTCTTCACTCACTCAATTTCCAGTCACTAAGCTTTTTCTAATTTTTCTTCCTTGGCTTACTTATGGAGACCTACATCCATGAAGTTTATTTCCTTAAATGAAGTCAATTGAGATACTTGTTTATAAGTCTTCAACATAAATCTCGAGACGTCTAATATATATGGTTAACTTACACATTCTAGTCCCTCCATCTATTCCACCATGATCTTAAATTCCATAAAAAAATTTATTATATTTTATCTTATATTCCTATTTACAAAATTTGTAATTTTTAAATTTTATAATATTTATAATATCTTTTATCCTGGGATTCGAAAGTAATTTCAGAAATTGAAAAAAAAAAAATAGAATATTAAAATTAACAATAGAACTTGTAATTAGTGGCAGAAATCTAGAATGAGAGGGCAAGGGTAACTTGGTAATTGACCCAACAGGGGAAAAAAAACATTAACCATGTGAAACCATAATTAAAGATAGTACGAACTATTTTTTTTTTGTCAACGAGAAAGACAAAACTAAAGAATAAAGAGAGGATTGAATATTAGATTCCCACAACCATGAACCTTTGCCACAATAATTACGGGCATGAAGAGAAATGTGAATGCAACATAAATACGTGGGAAGCTTCAGCCCATTATTGAAAAATGAGAAGGAAAGAAAGTCATAATAAAAATCGATCCACAAAAAATATTAATTTTTGTGTTACTGTCGTTGCTGTTTTTGTTTACCTTCTAGAATGTGCATTAATTTAATTAAGTGTAAAACTTATAAAGACATATAGATAAAATAAAATTATAAAAAAAAAAAAGGAAAAATAAAAAACAATCTCTTACTATTTAGGAAGAACAATATTAGAAATCGTTCTTCTTTCTTCAAGTTCTAAGTTCTTCATTTGTAGTGGACCACAAATCAAAAACAATCTTCAATTTTGAAAAAATCGAACATTTTGATCCTTTCATTTACATTTTTAATTAAAATTTTAGCATATCACTTCATTCACTAAATTTCTTATGACATAATTATAATATAAATTTATTTTCCTGGTGTATAACATGTATTTAAAATTTTACAAATAAAAAATTAAAATGAAAAAAGAATATTGACTCTAATCAATTTAAAAGTATAGGGACCAAAATGAACAAAGGATTTGTATAATAAAAGACAAAAAAACGAACAAAAACTGAAAGTAAGGGCTTCAATATTACTTATTATAGACATTTTAAAATATTTTAAACTGAAAGTAAAGCCAAACATCAACCATGAAAATGAGAGAGAATAATTTCCATTCCCCAGTTAAGCTTCAATAAACTAAACTAGTAATACAACCTTAGTTTAAAACTGTAAGCTGTCATAGGATTGATTTGGATTTTGAGTTGACCACATCCGTTTAAAAGTTAATGGGCTTGAAACACAATAGCTAAAGTTTCAATTCTTTTGAAGTAATTAGAGTGTTCCAGAATTAATCATACTTCTTGATAATTAGATGTCAAAGGAAAAAAGAAACTTAGTATATATTTTTCAAAATTTATTCATGGGAATCCTATAATAATGCCTAGAAATGTGTTTATTCATGGGGCGCCTAAGTTTCTGCCGTAGCAGACATGAAGCAGAAGAATGTACGAGACATGATCAGAAGACTCAAACTGAAGCAAGATGTGTATAATAGAAAGCCAAAGAAGATAGAGAACTCCGAAAAGCAAGATAATTCCTAAAAAAGTTGAGGATTAGGAGACTTACTCTTATGTCTCTATTATTTGTACACGTCAAGAGAACAGAGCAGCCTTCGAATATATAAGCCTTCCATTATTGTCAGTGGCAGACCCTGCGTCAAAGACAGTTTTAGGACAAGAGCAAGATTATCACACAAATTCCCATTAGTAAAAAAAAGACATCAGAAGTCAACTTCCAAGACCTTCTCTAGTAAAAGACCATTAATACGGTGCCAACAAATGGAGTGCCATTGCCTAAAGCAAAAGGTTCCAAGTGGAGGCTTTGAATTTGCAAGGATGTTTAAGCTAGCCATTGAGCATCAAACGCCTAACTCTTGTAATTGGGTCTCTGTCTTTGACCACCTTGCTTCCAGCTCATTTAGGACCAAATCCAGGGCATCGTCATCACCATCTTCATCAGAAATAGTTTAATCACCATTGGCGGTCACTGAGATAATTGGTAATAGAAACTAAATATTTAGATAATGATATTTACATTTAACATACAAAATAAAAGAAAAAATAAACTATATCGAACAGATTTTCAACGATCTTAATCAGAAACACGATAATTTAATGCGATAATTCTTGATGCAGTATCATACAAAAAAGGTTTGTAAAGAAAATCCCAAACCAAGTAAATGATTTAAGGTATTACATAAAAAAAGAATAACATATCAAATATGTCCGTTTGATGATATGCTTAAAGAAACAAATATGATATTTTACGTTCAAATTCATTATTTTCACTAACATTATCAAACTACTGTTTATATTTCATAGCTTCGGTCAAAAGAATTGAAACTAAAGTGCGAATGTCAAGCCTTAAGACTGTTAGACGAACACGACTCTCTCCAATGATATGATATTGTCTTCTTTGAGCATAAGCTCTCATGGCTTTGCTTTGGGCTTCCCCCAAAAGGCCTCACATCAATGGAGAGAGTATTTGTTTATAAACCCATGACCTAAATTAGTCGACGTAGGACTTTCATCATCCAACAAAAACTATTATCATCAGACCTTTGCTCTTTTTAGGCCTGTTACATACTTCAACATCATCAACAAACTGTCTTGAATCAGATAGGAAACTTCACGGTTACTACCATTGCAGCAGGGAGAGAGGGTACTAAATGATATTATGCAGCAAGTTTTAGTTTTGGTTTTGAAAAAACTTGGTATTCTGTTCATTGAATATCAAAATTAACATGTGAACAATCAAAAGTGCTCATCCATTCTGTTCATTGAATATCAAAATTAACACAATTGCAGATCAAGTATCCACTATCCAAAGTGGCTATTAACTCAAAAAGGAAAGACAATGATACGAAGGAAGAAAACCTCAGACGATCATTCGAGGCTCTTTCTGCCAGTGCAGCAAAACAAGCTTCTCTTTCTGCAAACTTTTTCTTCTTCCATTGCATGTATAATTCAGGAGTCATGAGGGTTGATGTTGTTTTAGTTATCTTGGCATGCTAAATCCAAGACATAATTGAGTCAAAACCGTATTAGGCAGCCAGAAATTGTCTATCATAAACAATTAAAATTGAAAACGGTAATCCTAATAAGGCCAGCTCATGAAATCGCACCTGATTTTCTATCCCCTCGATCCTCCCTCCTCAGTAGACATATTTTCGGTCTCCTCCTATAGAAGAGCTTAAAGCTTTAAAACATACCCAGCAAATAGAGCACGCCCATAATGACAGTCCTTGCCTACATTTGGGCGTAACCAAAACCAACCATATTGTTTCTTCTCCACAACATCCAAGAATTACTTGCAAACCTGCAGATAAGGAATTTCAGGAAGATGAATATCGAAACAACTAACAATTTGAACCTTATTAGCGATCTGGATTTGAAAAGTAAGAAAATCCTACTATAGTTCATAATATAAACTTTGTAAGTTGGTTGCATTAATTTCATCCGTCTAGCAACCACCAACGTGGATGGTCAACGCTAGAAACCAATTTTTTTTTTCTCGACACTCGCACACCAAATCAAATGCTATGTCATTACGCCCGGCAGATACAAGAAAGGCAAAATTATCAATGAGAAACCGGAAGAAAAGAGCGCACATTCTGGTTGGTTTATTCAGCTTTCTTTGACTCAACGACCTTCTCCAGATTCTCTTGGTTACAATCTTCCATTACTTGTTCAAGTACAAAAGAAAATTACAAAATAGGAAGTATAAAACACGCATTTACAGGCAAATAAAGTGGAGGTGTTATGAAGCAGAATCAAATGCAACTAAATGAGGATATATTGAAAGTTAAAACGATTTAATCTGAATGTCAAATAATCGATAGCAGTAAAATTGATCGAGAAGAATCTAAGAGATGGTTTATTGAAACCTTCGCAGCCATTTTCATCTGATCGGGATTGAGCTGAACCGATTGCTTGATACTCTGGACATAGTTCTCCACAGTTTTGCTCCTGTTCATGTTTTTCGATCGTTGCTTCGGCGGCGTCTCTTATCAGCGTAAAAAACGATTTAATCTACTTTTCGGAAACAAAATCTACATATGCCATCTGGTTATAATCTCCGATCGCGTTCAACCAAAAATCTGATATTGGACAGTCCGATCGTATCGATTTCCGGATGAGACAGTGAGCAAGAATCGGTCGTTCACTGATGGAGTAAGACGTGTTGGAGAAGGCAAACTTCGCGCGAAAATTCAAGAGTTGGAACTTCGCCAGGGGCTCTCTCTCTTAAGTAGTATAAAGTTATTATAAATGTACCCCGTAACTTTCAATTATTTCAAAATAACCCCTTCCTTCTAAATCCAATTATCCAAATATTTTTATTAAGATTTTTTTTTTCTTTCAGAAAACCTTATACATAGTTTATGTGCTGAAGTTGATAGTTTTGTGGGGGGTGTAAAACAATATATATACATATATATATATATATATCTTAAGGAGTTCGGTTGATCTATTCAAGCGAACCAAGATATTCGGAAGAAGATTTGTAAAGGTGAGCTCGTTACCCACACCTCTAGTCAGATGAATAGAAAACATTCGCTTTGAAACATTTTCAAAATCTCGCAAAACTACAAACATAATTTTTCTCTAAAAACTCAGGAGGTTCCACCAGAAAAAGTTTGGAATTCAATCGTATCGTCTTTTGAAGTTCCTAGGTTGAGAACCTAATTGAAAATCGAGCAACCCAATTCAACCTCCCTGATTTGGGTTATTTTTTTAATGAACTCGAATAGGTCACGATATGAACTAAGAGACATCAATCATAACATATGCTTCAATGAAGATGTGAAGAAAATATTGTTGAAATTATCAAAAGATATTTCAATTCATGCCACATTGAACAAGAATGAAGTTTCATGTTATAAATTTTGGGTAAATTACAATTTAGAGTTATTGTATTTCATTAATGTATTTTAACACTATTTATTTACTTTATGTTACATCTACATAATGGCTAATTATGGTCATTAAGCATGAATTAAAACATCTTTTGATAATTTTGACAACTTTTTTTTCACATCTTCATTGAAGCATATTGTATGATTGATGTCTCTTGGTTCATATCAACTTGGATTTCCTTACGGTATACATGGTTTTCTTAGGCACATTTTGTATACACGGTTTTCTTAGGCACATTTTGTTGAATTTGAATTGAATTTACATTAAAGAGTAGAGTCTTACCAAAAGCCTTGCAAGCAAAATAGCATCAACAACTGGTTCATCCATTATTCCTCGCAAACTAACATTTGATATTTGCAATTTCGAGAACAGCGACGAGCTTACCAGAACCTTCTCCCGCAACGATCAGAGTTTGACTTAGACAAGTTCATGATATTCAGAGCTTTTAGATGAAGAACGCTCTACTAATACAAGTCAAGCCACCTGCATGAGAGTAAGCATTTACTGTATTCATCAGGTTGAAGCTCAAATAAACGTTCTTGCAGTTCTGCGAATGATCAAGGAAAATTATGCATAAGGTAATGACATGTTCCTGAGAAAAATATATATCTACTACCGTACTTGTATGGATAGATCTTGTTCTCTCCCACTCCAAGCTTTGCTTTATTGGATTTAAACAAATAGTACTGAACTACTATGCTAATTCACAAAGAGGAACATAGCTGCGCCCATTACCCTTTAGAAATGGTTACATTTCCATCTTGGCTGCAGCAGAATCAGTAAAATTGAAACGGATTTAGTTCAATACAACTTCGAGGTGAGAGATGCAATACCTACACTCTTGAAAGACGAATTCGGGCTTGAGGTTTTTCCTGCAGGAGGAACATCAGAAAGCTCTAACATGTCATATACAAAGTTGAAAGGAATTATTGGAAGGATTAAAGTACTCCACTAGGAGGCCAGCAGATATACAGAAACTGTAAGGCACAAGGAAATCACTGCAAGACTGGCTGCAAAGAAATTAGTGATAGCAGAAGATAGGTGTTCAATACCCCCAGGATGATTTTGTGTTAAAGATATAATGATTATGTGCTATATCTTGTAGTTACCTTTTCTCTTTGCAAAGCAGTATATGTAATGTCCCTGTATGATATGATGTAAACACAAAATGAAAATCTTAATCATTGAATAATACACCCTTCATAAAGTAAAACAGCCCAAGCCCACTGTTAGTAGATATTGTCCACTTTGGCTCGTTGTGTATCGCCGTCAGCCTCACGATTTTAAAACACGTCTACAAGGGAGAGGTTTTTACACTCTTATAAGGAATGATTTGTTCCCCTCTCCAACTAATGTGGGATCTCACGTAAAGATATTGTTCCAAATTAGAGTTTCAAATGCCCACCTCACATGTTGGAACCTATACACTTAAGACCGTGTTTCGATCATTAGTGATTTCGAAGAAAAATACAGCCACGATAACTTTGGTTTGTCGATTCAGAAGTTGAAGGAAGCATGATTGAATATCAAATGAAAGAAAATCAGCATTGTATCAATCAGTTTAATTGTTAAGTGAGAAACCCCACTTCCTATATCCAAAATGAAACAATTTAATACAGAACCTGGATCGGTGAGAAAGAGTATGAAAAGAAAACCGAAACTAAAAACTTTCAATAGCCACAACTGATAGTGATGAGAAATGGGGTTGCTAGGAAAAAATAGTAGTAGACAAGCTTAAGCACCAAGAGAGGTATTGAAGTGGGTATACTCCTAAATTCCTCGAACTATAGTTCCCCCTACCTAGCACAAAGTTCTTACAGTCCGATTAAACAGAAGACCAATACCAAGAGTTTGCAGCAATATAATCAGTTAAAAGAACAGCATTTTTTCTAAACTATAAGATAATCATACCTCCTTGATATCAGGAACCCTGATTTCAATTCTTCTTGACTATTATGCCACTATTCTCAAATAACTAAAACAAAAGAACAATAAGCATAAAATTGGAAGCAAGAGTATCTATTGAAATCCCTCCAGAAAGCAGGTATTTCTTTACCTTTGAAAGCTGAATATGGTTCGGTCAGAGATAACATTATCTGATCATTGCTCAACTTTCCTAATGTTGCAACAGAAATTCAACAATTGATTACAACACACACTAACAAACTATTAGGTCACAGCCAATCCTTCTGCTGCAGCTTCAATGGCAAATAAACCTCCGACAGATACTGAAACCCGAATGAGCTCAATGCCTGAATCTCAGCCTTCTGCTTCGTCTTCACCATTAAAGAGAGCTCTTCAACCCAACCTGGATTCTTTTTTACAAAATCTTCCTCTAACAGATCTTTCCCAGTCTTAATATCCTGCTCTGTCATAGGTAACCTGCACTGCTCCGGTATATTATATTTATCCAAATCACTCGGCCTTATTCCTAGCCACTTGATATCAGGAGTAGTCAAATTAGCACTGTCATAAGACATATTCTTTGATCCACATCCATAGACAGATAGAATCTTCAACCCATATGGATCACTGTCTACAAGCGCAAGCACTGGAAGCTTCAGCTCCATTTTCATCTTCCTCAAGAACAATCTCGTGGCCACATCCGGTTGTCCCTTAGCGGTCACAATAATACATGGAAAGCGATTGTAAAACCTATCCTCAGCTAACCTAATATACGCGGCATCTTTCTCAACTAAGAGGATAAACAATGCATCACTCTGCATATCTCCAACTCTATCAATATTTGGCGGAATCGCTTTACCGCCCATACCCATTTTAGTGCAATCGATCATATCCCCATTGTCACTGAAAATGAGCCTTCCCACAACCACTCCTTTCTCCGCAGCAATCACATTGAGACTCGACCGAGTACAGCCGAGAATGCAAGAAACATCATCAAGCACAGAATCCGACTGAGTCTGATCCTGGAAGAGCTTTACATCCGTGTAGAACAGATCTCGCTTGGTCACATGGATGTTTTTTATGCAAAGTTGGTGGACAAGCTGAAGAATGCGAGTAGTAATGGTGGACTTCCGAACAGTGGAAATATTGGCGTAGGGGCGGATGGCGGTTTTGTCTTTCAAAACGATGCGATCGAGCTCCGGAACGTACAATTGGTTGGCCGCCGATCGAGAAGGAACATCAAATGCAAAACCATTGCCGGAAAGAATGGAACGAGCAATTTTGAGGATAAGATCTTCAATTGTGGACTGCACGGAAGAAAGCGAAAGATCGGTGACCTCGCGGCAGGAGGAGGAGAGGCCTAGGTCGTCGAGGGTTTTAGATGAAGAGGAAGATGGGGCGGTGGAGCAGTCACTGAACTCTTTGAGAATCTGAAGAATGATAGAATCAGATTTGAGGCTGTTCTTGAAGGGAAGTTGAGCTTCGCCGTCTGGATTGAGTTCAGATCGCCGGCGCTTTCTCTTATCGGCCATGGAGATGGAGGGAGAGACCAGCGCGCTGATATGTGGAGAAGCGGGAAATGAGTGTATTTGCTATATATTTAGGGCTTGAAAAAGTAGAGAAAAAAATTAAGGAATTATAAGTTTTTTTAATTATACAAAATACTTTTAAGAGTTGTTTTAATTGATGTTAGAAGTTTAAAAAACAATCATTTTCACTTTGAAACTTTAAAATAAATTTAAGTGAAGTTTTTATTTATTTATTTATTATTATTATTATTATTATTATTCTTATTTTTTTTGCAACCATTACAAAATTCAAAATTCAAATTTAAGTGAAATTTTTTTCGAAATTTTCGAATTTAGTTCGTATGCTTTAAATAAATTAGTCGGATTAATCGAAGTTAATTTTTATTGAAATTGGTAATTGTTTCAGACACCAACTTCAAACCTCGTGTTACATGTATGCAACCAAACGTTAAAGACAAAAATCATTAACAAAAAAAGTCGTGTGGTTTGTGTTTGTGTGCTAGTATCGATCCTTATTTGTATTAGTATTATTCTAACTTGCCTAGATATAACAAATCATTCCATAATTTGTAATATTGATTGAATCTTGCCCAATAATATGCTTGTGATATTAGTGTATGATTCAATAATTATTCAAACACTTTCCGCCCGACTAACAAATATTGTTCACTTTGATCCGTTACGTATGACGTTAGCTTCACAGTTTTGAAATGTATATGCGAATGAGAGGTTTCCACACTCTTATAAGTAATGTTTTGAGAGGTTTTGACGTACTTATAAAAAAGGGAGAAAATTGAGTTATTTGGGCCCAGGAAGATTGACGGGGCGAATTGCTAATTTTAGGATACGAGATATCCATCCTAATCATTATGGACGCATTTGCCCAAATGACACGTCTGAAGGAATTAATGTTGGACTTAGATATCCATCCTAGTCATTATGGACGCATTTGCCCAAATGACACGTCTGAAGGAATTAATGTTGGACTTATTGGATCATTAGCAAAAAAGTGCGGATGCTTTATTTATCACCAAGTCGAGATGAATACTATAGAATACTATATGGTATCGACAGGAAATTCTTTGGCACTGAATCCAGGTATTCAAGAAGAACAGATTGTTCCAGCTCGATACCGTCAAGAATTCTTAACTATTGAATGGGAACAAGTTCATCTTCGAAGTATTTCTCCCTTCCAATATTTTTCTATTGGAGCTTCCCTCATTCCTTTTATCGAACATAATGATGTGAATCGTGCTTTAATGAGGTCTAATATGCAACGTCAAGCAGTCCCGTTTTCTTGGTCCGAAAAGTGCATTGTTGGAACTGGGTTGGAACGCCACGTGGGTTCTCTCATCTAACCAATGTGATGGGATCTCACAACAGACGCGTTTTAAAATCGTGAGGCTCACGTTAATCTGCTTGACCTATTACACACACAAAAATGAATTTCATTCACCTGATTCTATACCTTTATCATCCAAATCTACAAAAGGGAGATAATCCATACTGTCCCAACTTTTCAGAGTAAAAAATTAACTGTTCCCTAAACAAAAAC
Organism: Cucurbita moschata; assembly: GCF_002738365.1. NCBI lineage: Eukaryota > Viridiplantae > Streptophyta > Magnoliopsida > Cucurbitales > Cucurbitaceae > Cucurbita > Cucurbita moschata. The sequence continues at coordinate 2,937,839 of NW_019268531.1, forward strand.
TATACTCTTTACTATCCTTCGTATCAATGTTGTTTTTCAAGTGGGCTACATAATTTCAGGGCGTTTTTGTTCCATAATCGCTACCTTATTGCAACCCAGCCTTAGATGGCAATGGATCAGCAGTGTGAGAATCCCTCTCGGCTTCATGAGCAACAAGCCTTGAGAATTTCTTGGATATCTGGATCATCCCCAGCTTCTTTATCCTAAGGTTCAAAAAAATTAAAAGATGATAAAAAGTTTGACAATTTGTAGCTTTACAGAAAAATTTGTAGACGTTGTTTTACCAGGAAAAGAAAACCATCGAGAATTATTGATCTGGACAATGGACATGCCTTGTGAATGTAAAAGAGATATCAAACAAGAACATGTATGGACAAGTGACATACCTTGTGAATGTAAGAGATGTTATTTTTACCGGGACCTGCAACTATGATGCCGCCTTGCTGCCTGAAAAATGGCACGAATATGCTTTCTTGTCAAGCACATTTGAGAGAGATTGAAAAAGAAATGAAGGTGTAACCGTCCAAGCCAATCGTTAGCAGATATTGTCCTCTTTGAACTTTTCCTTTTGGGTTTTCTCAAAAGGTTTTAAAAACACGTCTGTTAAGGAGAGGTTTTCACACCCTTATAAAGAATGCTTCGTTCTTCTCTCCAACTGATGTGGGATCTCATAATCCACTCCTCTTCGGAGCCCGTCTTTGCTGGCACTCGTTCCCCTCTCCAACCGCTTGCAGATATTGTCCTCTTTGGACTTTACCTTTCAGGCATCTCCTCAAGGTTTTAGAAACACGTCTGTTAAGGAGAGGTTTCCACACCCTTATAAAGAATGTTTCGTTCTTCTCTCTAACTGATGTGGGATCTCACAATTCACTCCTCTTTGGAGCCCAGCGTCCTTGCCGGCACTCGTTCCCCTCCCCAACCGCCAACAGATATTGTCCTTTTGGACTTTCCCTTTCGGGCTTCACCTCAATATTTTTAAAACGCATCTGCTAGGGAGAGGTTTCCACACCCTTACAAAAAAATGTTTCATTCCTCTCTCCAACCGATGTAGGATCTCACAATCCACCCCCTTCGAGGCCCAGCGTCCTCACTGGCACTCTTTCCCCTCTCCAATCAACGTAGGATCTCACGTAATGAATCTAAAATTGGTCGTTTATAAACCAATAGCCCAGTCCTCAGGATAATGAACAAAATTTCTTAGTCATGCCATGATGAGTTTCCAATGGAATGAGAAGACTAACTAAAGTGAATCAGTGATGTATTCAACCTGAGCCATTTTATCCAATGAATTTCAGATGTAAGTTAGTTATGTGATAACTGATAATGGGCAGTATATATCAAGATCAGTGGATCTTGCTGCTTGTTCATGTCAACTCAGGAAATTAGATCAGAACACTCATCCATGCTTTGCAATCTGAAACCAAAATGTTAGAGAGAGAGAGAATAATTGAGGTTTTTAGTTACCATCCCCCTCTAGACACAGTGTCCTTTTGAAAAGAGAGATTCCAATCCTGCCGATAGCCTTCCATGTACAGCTCAATAATCTTGAGACCCGCCTATAAATTCAGACAAGCAGCCATAGTAAGCACCTACAAGCTGATATTGCTGGTTATAACATTGCTATGATACTGAACTCCTAACATACTTTGGGAGTAAATGTGGTTGTAAACCCAGACACAAAATTTAGAGCCTCATATGATGAATGTGCAGGATCAGCATAAACTTCTGAAACAGAGAGTATGCTTCCATCAGTTCAAGTCAACAATCCAATTTTTACAGCCAGAACCTCTCCAGATTAAGTTTGGTTCTTAAGAACTACTCTTTTTAACCATTTTCAGGTCCTCAGCGGAAATATTATAAGATGGTAAAGGGACAACAGTAAAACTTCTCTCAGATCAACATATGATTCAAAGGAATATTCATTGCATGTAAAATATTTAACCAGCAGTAGCCAAACTAGATAACTTATACTCATCCTGCAAATTTATTCATCAACACCTGATCGATATCTATTATATGTTGTACACATAAATAAGCCACAAAAAATCAGTGAAAAAATTCGTCCATGGTGGCAGAAACTTACCTCCCTGAAATTTTGTTTGCTCACTGAATGCTTTTGCCTGCATCAAATTGCTAACAATAAATAAGGATCAATGAACTGAAAGATAGATTTTGGTGTGAGAAATAATGACGCAGTGATAATCTAATCGTGGTCCGTAACCATACAGTCTAACTCAAAGGCAATAATGGAATGCTTAACAAATAACGTGTGCCATGATCCAAAAACACATGCTTAATAAACCCCTCAAATGTAGCATTTTGCTAGAGCTCCATTGAGGATTAATTTCATACCTGATCAATGCTACCAGGTCCAATCAGCACAAGCGCCACACCGGATGCGTCCAATAAGTCCTGCTACCATATCATGAATTGTACGGCTTAATTCTTGAGAAGTTTCTTAATTTGCGGTAGGAAAGCCATTTAGATAATTACCGATAATTACCAACTACTAGCAGATATTGTCCTCTTTTGGCTTTCCCTTTTGGACTTTCCCTCAAGGTTTTAAAACGTGTAAGTTAGGGAGAGGTTTCCACACCCTTATAAAGAATGTTTTGTTCCTGGGATTTCACAATCCACCCCCTTTGGGCCTCAGCGTCCTCGCTGGTACACCACCCTGTGTCCACTTCCTTCAGGGCTCAATGTCTTCACTGATACATCGCCCTGATGTCTGGCTTTGATACCATTTGTAATAGTCCAAGCTCACCGCAAGAAGATATTGTCCTCTTTAGACTTTCTCTTTGGGGCTTTCCCACAAAGTTTTAAAACACGTATACTAGGGAGAGGTTTCCACACCCTTATAAGGAATGTTTCGTTCCCCTCTCCAATCGATGTGGGACATCCCCTATGTGAAGTTTTGAAATATTGACAATATAGTTGGAAACCAATCGATTGATTCCCCTTGGGGAAAACATTAATATATATGCATATATCCAAATTAATGGTGAGATAGTAGTCCTAATATCGCCATGAATTAGCAGTATAAATGGAACAAGGTAAAATTATACTAATATGAGCAAGCTAAACATCTAGCTATGCTCATATTGGCAAGCAAACATTATCCATCTAAGCAATTCTTTTATGGATTCCACAGGTTCTTTACCATAAATCCGCTATTGGACCCAAGATATTAGTTACCTTCTTAGAAGCAAGATAATCAGCACGTTTTCGGCAAAAGACACACCTGCGGCAACGCATATTTACTTACAAGGCGAAGAATACGAATTGAAAACCCGTTGTCAATTAGATAAAATTCAAACAAGTACCCAAAATGACGCGCAAATGCGACCACGGCTTTCCTGTCTTTCCAGAGATCGGAAATCGGAATTCCATTTCCGTTCAAGTCAAACACCTTAACCGAATCCAGTAAATCCGCAATGTTCCCAGACTCCACATACGATCCAATTCCTGTAAACCACATTTCACCAACCACAGCCCGCAATAACAAGGGAAAAACCGTAAATCACAGAGCGATTTGACTTACCGGGAGAATCAGATACTGCCGACACGACGATGCCAGCTCGCTTAAGTGAGAGTTTAACAGTATTGTTGCAGTGCGAGAAACTGGAATTAAAGAGAAGGTTTCGATGAGAAGAATTATAGAAAACACGAGGCGATTGGCTGGATTTCCTTTGTGGTGCCGCAGAACTGTAAGTCGGTGAAGCCGATAGAGTCGCCGCCATGTGTTCCACCGAAATCAGCGGCCGGGGGAAAGCCGTCGATGTAGTGGCTGTTGAAATTTGGAACAGAGGCTAAACGTGGCGGGTAGATGAACAAGGATTTAATTTTCCGTGGCGATTATTTTAAACCAAATATTAATCGGACCAACCATCTAACGCCACATCATCACCTTCTTTTCTACACTATCACTCTTGGTCTTGGCAGGCTGAAGAATAATTGGTGCCTTAAAAATCGCAATTTACCATAATATTGCGGGAAAAAAAAATATATATATATATATATTTTTTTTTTGTTGACTAAATTAATCCAAATATTCCCAACTAGTCCTTTGTATCCATTTAAAAAATATATATATACATATACATTTTATATATATATATATATATATATATATATATATATATATTATATTATTAAAAAATTCAAAAATAACTTTTTTATTTGTATCATATTATTACAAAATATCCATAAAATTTTAAAAAATAAATTAACATCATTTACCTTTGTGAGAAAGGAAAATAATAATAATAATAATAAAATTCATACCATCCAAATTCAATCTAATGTTTTTTTTGTTTTGGTTGAATGAAATTTTTTGAAACTTAAAATGACGCAATATCTATTACTCAAAAGTGTGAATAGATATGAAAATATTATTACTCAAGAATACAAATTTAAGAATGAGAAATAGAATTGGGATCGAAGGTTCAATCTTCGTTCATATTCACAACCTTTAAATAATATTTACAAATAAAAAAAATATAAACTAACTAAATCTTTGTAATAGAATAAAAATATTTAAATATTACCAATATCATATATTCTATAACTAATTCAAAATAGAAATAAGTTGCACTAAATTCTGACATAAAAATGGATCGGTTTGTGGGTTTGACATTTTTAGTTTGGTTAACTCGACCAACCAAAAAAATTAGATTACAATTCAATCTAACCCAACCCTATCTAACTTTTAAGATTATCGTGAATATTAAGAATATTTTACGTTTGTAATTGATATTACTAATGTGTTGCAACTCATGGATGTTTGATATTTAAGTTTTATGAGATTTTATTTATTAATGTGACTGGATAAGTATGATTTTTTTAAAATAATAAATAGTTGGATTAGGTAAAAAAGATTTTTAATTTATATTTTATATATATATTTTTAACAATTTAGTATTTGTATTTTAAATCTTACAAGGATTAATGTTAATATTTAATAATTTTTTAATAGATTAAATGAGTTTTATTATTCATGTAAATCAATAATTTGATTAAGAACTAAAATGTGTTTAGGGGTGAAATGTTGGTTAATTTATAAAATAATGGCCTATTTTTTGAAATAATTATAATGTCAATTCTCGAACGCGCGCGCGTGGATCGCTAGAAATTGGCAATCGTAACTGACGAAGCCCTAGTTAAAAAGCACATCGTTACATCGTCTCCAATGCTCTTGGACGATCGACGACTTCCAGCAGAACAGTCCCCATGGCGGCCTTGATCCGCTACTCGAAATCCTCTGCGGTTTCGTCTCTTTCATCCTTCTCTCTCGTCAGGAGATGCTTTTCTTCAGCCGTTGCGTCTGAGCTCAGCTCTCCTACTACTACCCCTTTGCCTTCCGGTCTGAACCGCCATCTTCCCCGCAAGGATCCTAAAGATCGGAACGTTCAATGGGTGTTTCTTGGATGCCCTGGTGTCGGCAAGGGGACCTATGCTAGTCGTCTTTGTAACCTTCTCGGTATCCCTCACATCGCCACCGGCGATCTCGTTCGCGAAGAGCTCGCCTCTTCCAGTCCACTTTCTCGCCAGGTATGTCCTCATTTCATCATTTTCTGTCACTTGAAATGTAATGTTTCTGGATCGTTTTTTAGCTCCCGGTTTGAATTGAGTTTGATATTGAAACTTAGTATCTTGAAGGATTGGTAGTAGATCGGATTTGGCTATTAAGTAATCAGTGCGTGCATTTTGTCAAATTGTTGATTTATATTAAGTCAATCATCGCGTTCATTTCCCGTTCTTATTTATGTCTCATCCTGATCTCGCTTGTTGCAGCTGTCAGATATTGTTAACCAGGGCAAATTAGTATCGGACGAGATCATAATCAACTTGTTGTCCAAGAGACTTGAAGCTGGTGAGGCGAAAGGTGAATCTGGGTTTATCCTCGATGGTTTCCCTCGGACAATTAATCAAGCAGTGAGTATTCTGTGGTAAAGATGAAGTGTTTAAACATCGGCTGAGTAATTGGCATGTACTCCTTACTAAGATGGTTGTTCATCATTTTGGATCAAACAATGTTTTTTGGCCAAATAAGGGTTCCATCAACAGCGATCAAAGAATAGTTTAATGTAACTCTAGCTAATAGTGAACAGCAGTTCCGACGGTCCATCTTTTGAAACCGAAGGCCATTTCCTTGTCACATCCACTCTTTTAGATTAGCAACAGTTTAATAGTCATGAACCAACCTCTATATGAAAAAGATTAATAAATCATTATAATTCAGTTTTTTTAATTCATATGTCTTTATACCAATTGATCTTTACAGTCTCATAGATTCTGGTTTATTTGGTTGCATTTTAGGAAATTTTGGAAGAGGTGATTGATATCGACTTGGTGGTTAATCTAAAGCTTCGAGAGGACGTGCTACTTGAGAAATGCCTTGGGAGAAGAATCTGTGGTCAGTGTGGAAAAAACTTCAATCTTGCCTCCATTAATGTGAGGGGCGAAAACGGCCATCCTGGAATGAGCATGGCTCCACTGCTTCCTCCTACACATTGTATGTCTAAACTAATTACTCGAGCAGATGATACGGAAGCAGTTGTAAAAGAGCGTCTTCGAGTTTATAATGAAAAGGTATCTTGCTATTTTCTTGCATTCGATATCAATGGAAGAAAATAAAAGGTTTTCAGTAGGCTTCCAGTAATACTTAGAACTTTTCTTTTTACGTGCTGTGATGTTCATCTTTTGATGGTATTAAAGAAATTGATGGTTTCTTGTTTCCTCTTTCTTTTGCTTATTTGTGTATGGCATTAGAGTCAACCTGTTGAGGAGTTCTACCGCAGTAGAGGGAAATTGTTGGAATTCGACTTACCTGGTGGCATCCCGGAGTCTTGGCCAAAGCTACTCCAAGTTCTTAATCTGGATGATTTTGAGGAGAAACTATCTGCAGCAGCCTAAATTTCTGGGCCACAAATGGTTGGTTAGTTGATTATTTTCAGCATATACAACAGGCATAAACAATTTTGCAGAACAATAAAAAGAAAACTAAAAGTTAAACGAACATGAGGTTTAAATTTATTCTTCTAAATTGTTATGTTCTTTCTTCCCCCAATTCGGAAGGATGGAGAGGAAATACTTCATATTTTATTGTTTGGTTGAGTAGATTCGCTGCAAACAGGGATTTGTAACAGCGTTGGGTATAATATCTCTACAGAGGAATAATAATATTCAATTCTTGTAACCTACTGTTAATTATTGAAAAATTGTTCCAGTTGAAGATTTTTATGAAGTTCTGACCTCTGGTTGGAAAGAAACAACCGGACTTTCAACAACAAATGTCTCTCATGTGACAGATATATGGAATCTATTTTTGTAAGTGTTCTTCCTGTTTACACATACTAGTTTAAATGATCTTTTGATATATTGGTGGGCCTTTTTGTAAGACTAGTTCCCCGAGGTATTTTCCCTTGTATATACACTGCATATCATCGTTGAAATATCTGTTTCTCAGTTTTAAAAGTGTTCTAGCAAGTTAGTCCTCTGTGGAAGTATATCTGTATATGGGAGAGTTAGGTCTAGAATATTCGTAGGGATATGATTTTCTTGTATGTTTTTGTAAAAGACGGATGTAAAAAGTTATGTTAAAAGATACTAATTGATGATAATGATGGATTTTGATGATAATCTAGTTGGACTAGAGTAGACAATTGCAGTTGGCCTAGCTGGTTGGCTCTAGCATTTGCCGAATAGTAAGCTTTCACAGCTGCAAATATTGGATGTGTGGGAGTATGGGGTACAACACCAACTCTTGACTACGATAGTTTGTGTTCCATGTTACAATTGCACTTCTTTGGGACTCACAAAGTGATTGTAGGACACTTTACTCTTGCTGTTGACTAAGTCAATCAACTCTGGATCTTTAGTACCACAAATGACCTATCTCCTTGCCTCTACCCATTCTTGGAAAAATTCTTGGAAAATAGAGTTAGTCAAAGTTTTGGAAAAGCATTTTTTGAGCAGGAAGATGTTATATGCTAACAAGCAATAAGAGAGAGCGACATTTTTAACATATAACTTTGGTAGGAAGATTGAAAGCCTGGTTATATTTCCTATAGTCATTATGAAGCAAATTGCCTTTGTTGGTGTAAACATTGAAAGTGGTGATGAGTGATATGCGTACAAAATTATAAGGAAAGTAAATAATTATGCTAGAATGTAAGGGCATACCATAAAAGTTTGGTAAAGAGTTAAGAAGAACATGAGAGTAAGGTCAAATGTTTGTAATGGACATGCGGACATGAATAGCATGCCTTGGAAAAATATGATTGTGACATCCTCATCAACTTGTTGACGTCCTTGACAACCAACTGTGCTCGAACTCCACAATTTAAATAGTGGAAGACTTTAGGTTTTCAGTGTACTCTCAACGAATCCGTGCATTGTGGAGACCCTTCCTCTTTATGAGTAACTTTTCTAGATCTTTTCTTGGTTTGTCATTTTGTTGTGTCTCTTTGCTAATATCTTTTTTTACCTCTTTTCGATGGTATTTTTTACTATGACAAGAGGCCGAAATGTCTCGTTGTGATTGATATGTACTGGGTCTAGATGATAGGGTTGCAAAGTACTTAAGTGAATCTTCATCTATGAAAGAAGTTAAACTCTTAAGTGAATCTTCATCTATGAAAGAAGTTAAACTCTATACGATGTTTAGCTTGCTTTTAAAACGACTTCAATTGAACCTTCATATTTTTGCACCAAGTGTTGGTCTTAACTTCTCCAGAATTGGAGTTGTTCTAACCTCAACTTCATAAGTATTTGGTTGCTCTTTGTGAACACTAAGGAACGCTGCCTCGAACTAGCTCACTTTTTCATACATTTGGATGTCTAATTTAGATAGGCACGAGCTACTTTGGATGTTTCCACTCTTTAGTGAAGTTGTAAGCTTGAGGACTTTTTCTTATATAAGGGTGATCAACATATGGCATGAACAAAGTGTCTACTGCACATGATCTTGTGCATTGAAGAACTCTTTTGACAATTAAAGTTGAACTAATCTAATATCCAGCACATTAACCCTATTCTTCTATCTCACATCTGTCTTAGATACTCTTCAAGCATGCTATTGAAGTGTTTGGTCTTGTCACGTGGTGATAACTAGGAGAGATATTTAGATTTGAGCTTAACAGACCGAATAACATTGTCTCGGTCCCCGTGAATCGACCATCATGGTCATTAACAATGTTTCTTAGAACACCTCGTAACTTAACCACATTGTTAAAGAACTAGGTTGTCATCGTGGTTGAACACGTCTTTGATATCGGAATGGAGAATTTGTTGACAATGACGAGGTGGGTGATGGAGTAGAGGGTGCACCCTCCCATGTCCTTGTAGGCACGATCTAGAGCTCTCAAGTTTCGACACACGGTACATACAAATGTTTGCCTTTAATGTTTCATAATGTTCTTCTGAACTGTTCCATTCAAAGAGCCAACATGTACAAGACTCCATGTTCACTCTTATGACTAAGGGCATCAAGTTCTTGATTAGCTGAGACATATTATTGTCCTTTAGCTTACTTTGATGACAATTTTGGTTGGTTTAAAAGTGATTTTTCTTTTCATATATATTATTATTATTATTATTATTATTACTCCTATGTAAAACTTTTTTTTATAATATTTTTAATTTTAAAATATGTCACGTCTACACATTTGTAACAAAATCATCGAGCAAACAATTAAATTAAGCTATTTCATAAATGTTAGTGATTTTATTGTATGATTTTGAAGTTTATTGACTAAATTAACCTTTTGTTCAAAACTTAGGGATAAAAAAAAAATGTACCTAAACTTATTTGATATTTAATGCATATTAAAATTGTGGCTGCCTTATTTATTAATTATGTAACTAATTCTATGATATAAATTGTAAACGAACAAATTTTTGACATTTTCATAGCAATGTAATGACATTTTTAACATAATTAAAGTCGAGTTTAATTGGATTATATATTTCATTTGTGGAACTCAAAACAAAAATAAAACGATCACCTCTCTCACCCATCTAAATATAGATCGACCAACCATGAAAAGATTAAAAACGTAAAAAAATAAAATAAAAATGTGGAAGAATATATTTGAATATTTGACTTTGTTAACTATATTTTTGCCTAAATATATAATTTATAACATTAAAACATTTTGGTTTTATATGTTTTATATATTTCATTTGTGCATGATTGACTATGATTATGTGACGTGGTGCTTTCCTATTGGAGGGTTAGACTAATTTATAATATTATGTAGAAAGAAATAAAAGAGTCATGATTGATGGTGTTGATGCAACGTGGCACTTATCTATTGGAGGGTTAGATTAATTTATAATATTTTGCAGAAAGAAATAGAATATTAATTTTGAATTACTTTGTCTCAAAATGAATTACTCTGTCCTAAAAATTGTAAAAAAAATCAAATTATATGAGAAAAGAAAAACGACGAATGTGTTCCACTATGATTGTCAATATTCTACTATCGCCTGTAGTATATCGCAATCTTTCCAGGTAACTATTTTTTGATATTTTTACCTAATCACGTGTGATTATAAATTACGGACCAATGAAGTGAGACTTTTGATTGCTTTGTATCTGACATTTAGTACGAGCGAAATTTAACCCCGTCAACCTTTTTCAACCATTTTTTTAATTAAATAAGTCATTTAAACCTTTTTTTTTTTTTGAATGTTTTAGTCCATTATAAATTATTTATGTAAATTTTTAATTACTTCATTTTAGTGAAATGCGAATTTTAATATTTTAATATTGAATTTTATGGTCTTGTTAATTGTTAATTAGGGGTTATTATTAAATATGTAACATTTTTTTTCTAATACATGTGGTAATACATTTATAATTTCGTTGTTAGTGGAGATTTGGTTAGATTGAAACTAACTTTATAAACCAAAATGAAATATAATATTCAAATAATATTAAATGAAATATTATTACAGCTCATATATCTCATTCCATTACACTTCACAATTTAAAATTATTCAAATTTAGAAACTTAAAATTAATTCCTAATGTTATAATTTGTTTCTTAATTTTATGTTAAGATAATACAAATTACCAAGTATGCCCTTTTGTTTATAATTGTCATAATTTATCAATAAAATATTACGCGTAGTTAAATAATTAAAAAGCACATATTTAGATACATAGATATGGTTAAATTATTTATTTTAGTGGATTATATTTATACATTGAGGATAAATAAGTAATTTTTGAATATTAAAAATTATAAAAAAATAATAATAAAAGTACAAATTATCTAAAATATTAACCGAGCAAATATTTTATTTAGGTTTATTTCTTTAGTGAAAGAAAATATGACGTGTCTGTCCATCTTCTTTTTTTTTAATCATTATCTACCGGACTTGACGGAAAGGCAGCCAAATACCCTCGACGTCCGTCAAACCCACGTTATCTTTCCGTCAATCGGCTCTGAATTAACGCCACGTGTCCCGACTAAATCTCCCGGATCCATACAATCTCTCCAGCTCCTGGCTTTAGATTTCGTTCCGCTTCTAAAACCAGTGGCCCCGAGTTTTTCTGCCACGTTGGAAATATCTTCGTCCTACGTGGCACACTTGGACCATCCCACAGCTTCAATTTGTCCACGTCATCTCCGCGTACCCTCTGCAATATCTTCTTCCATTTTTTTTTTTTTTTTAATTTTAAAATTTTCTCTTCCAATTAGTTCTGAAGTGGAAAAACTGAAAATTCGGCCATTTCCCCTTTCTTCAACCTTCGGCCTCCTTTTTCCGACGCTGGTCAAGCAACTTCGTCACTGCTACTGTGCTCGCAAATAAGAGAGGAGGTGAAATTCAGCGATTTCTGGATTTCCGATCAAGTTAAGCTCTGAGATTTTGCATTTATTGTGACTTTTTTTTTTCCATCTCCAACCTCCAGATCGATCCATATCATGAGATTGGTGAAGTTCTCATGTTCATCATGTTTCTGTTTCTAATACTTTTGCTGTTTTAATTCCTAGCTAGTCGTGTTTTGGTGATTCATACCTATTGTTATATTTGCTTTTTCTTTCATTCTTTTTCAGTAATAATCAATAAAGACTCTGCATCAAGGTTGAATATGAGAAGTCTCTGTTTCATAGATTAGTTCGTTGATCATCTAGGTTATCTGTAGATCGCTTTTTGTGGAAGGTCGGTCTCTTGCTGTTAATGTCAGCAGATTCACGGTATGCTTCAGTTAGGGTTTGATAATTTTTCTTTAATCTGCCGGGTTCAGTTACGTTGTTCACTTTCTCGCTGCTGCTGGGAATAGGATTAATTGCTTAACGTCTGCGAACATTTGTTTTTGCAGTGCTGTTATTCTTGTTTTTCTAGTATAATGGTTAGTCTTTTAAGGTGCAGTAGTTTTTCCAGGGAGCAAGCAACCATTGGATTTCGAGGCTCCTTGTGGGATTTAGAATACGCAAGGAATCTATCTCCATTCCCCCACAATAGTTTGTGTGGACTTTTTGTTTCACTTCCACAGCACCTCTGGTCGTTTCCACTTGTATAAGTTGAAGGGTGCCTTTGGGTTCTTGAACACCGCTTAGAGTTATGTGCTATTGTTCTGCTGATTGGAGAGGGATTTTAGATACTGGGAAACTACACCTTCACGTACTCAATCTTTCTGATTCTGATTGACGACAAGCTTCGATCCTGATGAATGCTCATGCTAGCAGGCAGAATGGGTTAAGAGAAACAAGTCACCACGCACGGGATGGTAATGGAATCGTGAACAGTGGTGTATCTGGCAGGGAACAGAGCCCAGTTGAGGAAAACGAGTTGAAGGTCAATGGATTAACTAGAAATACAGAAGATGGACGAAAATCCACCGTTCAAGCCCAGGACATTCTGCAAATACATCAGCAGCAGCATCCTCAAGGGTCTATGGTCTGCTGGGAGAGATTTCTTCATCTTAGGTCCCTCAAGGTTTTGCTTGTAGAAAATGATGATTCCACCCGGCACCTAGTCACTGCACTGCTTCGTAATTGCAGTTATGAAGGTCGGTAAATTGGTCTTCCTGGCACCATTTTCTGTTTGCATATAACCGGTTATTGTTTATATATTATATGTTTTGATTTCAACAGTTTATTGCCTGAAGTTTCATTCAACATCTCAGCTTTTCTGATAATGTATAATTACCGTAGTTAGGAAGTTCTAATTTCATTACTCGAACAACTGTTGTTGAAGTCGCTGGACAGGCTTTAGTTAGCAGTACAAACACAAAGGGAGGGGAAAGAACTTGGGAGTTAAAACCTAAAAGAACTCCCCCGATAGACTTAAATATGTAAGCCTATATAAATTTCTAGTACTTTCAACTATGGAGAACAGAAGAGATAACAATACTGAAAGAATCCCAGTTGATACTACTCACCAGACTGGCAGTTTCCCTTTTGTGGCTTCCATTATCTTGACAATTTCATTAATGATATGAAACTACAAAAGGGGAGGCCCCATGTGTTCCATTTTCAAAAGAAAATCTTTAATATCTGCTTCCATCCTTAGCTCGATGCTCGAGTATTCTTGGTGAGCTCTTTCTAGAGCCCAGAGTTCCTCTTGAGCTTCTTCTAGAGCCTGGAGTTTTTCGATTTCCTTTTTGCACACATCCCCCTCCTAGGTCAAATGCAACTTGGCAATTCTGTTTGTGTACTCTTCTTGCAAATAGCCAGGCACTTTAAATCTTCCGCTTCTCTTCTAGCATCAACATCTCGTTCTTGAAACATGTTGGCTTCCTCAAGTTTTATTCTCAAGTATAAAAATATTGTCCAATTCATCAAGAAGAGGGCCCCTATCTGCGATTCTTGCTCCGTTACATGTTTTTCATTCTGTTTTGTAGTGTATTTCAAGCTAGGAAGAGCACCGGTTGCTGTGAATCATATACCTGCATGTCATTGGATACAAATCCTTTTATGAATTACTAATTTCATTCGCTTACTAATGATTTAAAAAAAAAAAACCTTTTTGTCGCTGGAAGTAATTCCTTTCCCTGATGAATCTTCGTTTGATTTTGATGTAACTCCATATTTAGTAGCGCACCATTTGATTCCCTGTTCCCTGCATCCTTTTTTGTACTAGAAATCTTACAGCAGTAAGGGAAGTTGGCGTGTCCAATGTCTTGTTTGTAATGGATATTGTTATTGATGCTTTAGGTTGCCTTGGGGGGATGGGAGTGTTATTATGTTGGTTCCTGTTCTTACGCGGGCACATGTATATTTGAAAGAGAAGTATAACTTTTATATTGTTCATTTTTTCTGGTTAGCACATATGGAAAACATACAGGAATGAACTTGTGGCATCCTTCATTTATGAGCTATTCTGTTCCTCTAATGTATCTTGGGATCGGACAAATAGTTATCTGGATCCTATATCTACGTTTGAGCTTTAAATATCATTTCATCAATAAGTGGATAATTAAAAACAACTTTCCTGCCCATGATCTTACTTTCAGTCGGGTTTATGTTTTCTTTTGCCCTCTGCTGCTTTAAAATCCTTTCTTATATATCTTGTATGTCGGCATTGTTAGTTATTGCGGCTGCAAATGGACTGCATGCATGGAAGATGCTTGAAGATCTGACAAATCACATAGATCTTGTCCTAACAGAGGTGGTCATGCCTTGCTTATCTGGCATTGGTCTTCTATGCAAGATTATGAGCCATAAAACGAGGAAGAATATACCTGTAATCAGTAAGTTTTTTGAAGTGTCTAGTTTATCAAGTGTATAGATTTTAAGTAGGGTTATCTTTCTATGCAAGCTAATCTATTTATTTTTTTATTCTGATGCTATAATTATGCAGTGATGTCTTCTCATGATTCAATGGGTTTAGTCTTCAAATGTTTGTCAAAGGGTGCTGTTGATTTTTTAGTGAAGCCCATTCGGAAGAATGAGCTTAAAAACCTTTGGCAACATGTTTGGAGAAGATGCCATAGCGTGAGTACTTTCCCCTTCATGTGTCTCTTGATTGCATTATATTGATAGGCTGACTTTATGACTCGTTATAGATGAATAAATATGAAGAGTAAAGTACTTTCTGGTGTCCTTTTAGCTAATTTTCTATAATTAATGTCACTCTCCTTTCTGAGATCTGCCTAAATTTATGCTGGGTGCATTCTCATGGGCTCTGGCTCACATTTATTTTCTATGTGGATGGGGTATTGAGCACTTGATATTTTCCCACTAATTATGTCATATTGATATCTACTTTTTCTCTTAGTCTAGCGGTAGTGGAAGTGAGAGTGGCACACAGACCCAAAAATCTGTGAAGTCAAAAGGCGTTGAAAAAACAGACAACAACACCGGGAGCAATGATGAAGAAGAAGACAATGAGAGCATTGGTTTCAATATTGATGATGGAAGTGACGATGGTAGTGGCACACAGGTATTACATGTTCTTGTTAAGAGACTAACAAGATCTAGGATTGTTTTATAGTACATTAAAGATGGTAGAACATATCTCGTCAATATTGCATACAATGAATTGATAGAAACTTTGGTTTGCTAGGAATTGATAGCGCTGTATATCTTTCCAAAATCATGTTTATCGCTGGTAGGGAAACATGGGAAGCTCTATTTTTTCTCTCCCCCCACCCCATTCTCTTGATGAGCATTATTGTGAGAGAAATCTCTTTTTGTTTTCTTCTCTTATTTTTCAGTTGGCCCTATGTTGCTGACTTGGCATGTTGTCAATTTTTCGATAATCAACATTATTCTAGGATATATAGTTTTTGAATAGACTTAAAAGACATACGTGAAATGAGTATTAGAGTGAACAAGATCACTATATGAAAAGACTAATATATTTAGTTCAACTCTAGTATAATAGCATTTGTTCTGATAAAACGAAGTAGCTACTGGAATCTTTTACTGGCTAAAGTAACCTGGTGATTGAACCAGGGACCTTTGCCTTAACTACTGGGTAAGAACTACTTCCTTTTTTCTTGTCTATTATCTGTATTGGGATCAATATCCTTTCCAGCTCGTAATTTAACCCATAAGGTATCGAGTATTTCAAAATTATAAGATTGGTTTATAAGATGTGACGGGATTTCAATATTTGAATTGTTAGGATTGTATAATTGTTTCTTATCAATGATGGTTGCTGTCCTCAATTCTGAAGATTTTCCAAATCAATAGTAACTTTTTTTTTTCATTGAGAAAAAAAAAAAAAAAAAAAAAAAAAAAAAAAAAAAAAAAAAAGAAAAGNTTGTCTATTATCTGTATTGGGATCAATATCCTTTCCAGCTCGTAATTTAACCCATAAGGTATCGAGTATTTCAAAATTATAAGATTGGTTTATAAGATGTGACGGGATTTCAATATTTGAATTGTTAGGATTGTATAATTGTTTCTTATCAATGATGGTTGCTGTCCTCAATTCTGAAGATTTTCCAAATCAATAGTAACTTTTTTTTTTCATTGAGAAAAAAAAAAAAAAACAAAAAAACAAAAGAAAGATAAAAAAAGAAAAGGAAAAGTTAAAGGGCATACAAAAAACAGTCCAAACTAAAGGAGTCAAACAACATGCTACTTAAAATGGAGCTCCAAATGGGTAATTACAAAAGTTCTTGGATGTTCGAAGCAGTAGACCTAGCCAGCAATTAAATTCCCACCCAAGATCTTTCCAAATTCCGAAAAATCTTAGTATCCCCTAGCCAACAGTAACTAGTACTACTCTCTTTCTGCAGAGTTCTTGGACCAAGCAAGCTATAGAAGTTGAAAGCCCTCGACCAGTATCTGCATCAGCATGGAATAAAAAACGTGAACGTCCTGATAGTACTTGTGCTCAAGTTGTCCACTCAAATGCTGATGCATTTGCTAATAATGTGCCAATTGTTTTAACAGCAGGGTGCCAGGGGCAGAAAAAGCAACTTGGTATGCCTTTGAATATTCGACTGTCTGAGAACTATACGAACTGTTAATCATACGTCTAATATATTTTTGTATTTTTTGATACTGTTACCTTGGTAAAGTTGAATTAGGCGTGCACGGCGATTTAGATTTACAACTTGAACTCTCTACGGAACATCCAACCAAGCTAATTAACAGGAAACAGAACATTATGCTTGAGATCGGGTCCAGTGGATTCAATGAGCAGTTCAACAAAGCAGATCTTGACCTCAACTCTGATAGCCCATGCAGCAAACTTAAGTGCGAGGAAACAACTGTTACTGGTCTTGCTACTAATCTTACTGATTCTAAGATGGATGTCACTGTGTTTGAGGTGCCGAGCAACCATCCCAAGACTACAGATATTAAGAATAAAAGTGTTACAGATTCAGAAGATTTTCCATGCCTTGAGCTTGGATTAAAAAGGCTTAGAGGAGTTCAAGCGACAGGGAAAGCTGTCCAAGATGAGCGGAATGTTTTGAGACGCTCAGATTCTTCAGCATTTTCTAGGTATGTGAGAAAATGGTCCATCCTTCCTAATATCGTTTCGAAATGATAAGGCAATTCCTATCTGACCAATATGGTTCACTATCCATATAATCACAGGTACAATGCTGGCTCGAATTCTAACAAGACTCCAACTGGGAATGCCGGAAGTAGCTCTCCACCTGTCAATGGCAGAGAAGTTACAAATCAAGAGAACATGCAAGATATTCGTTCTCATTCAAGTGGTAACCCTCCCAATCAATGTTCAAATGGAGATAGCAATAATATCGACATGGGGTCCACTACCAATAATGCATTTTCCAAGTCCATAGTTATTAATAACAAGTCAGCAATGGCATCAACTGTCAACTGTTTACACCCATCGGCAGCTTTCCAACCTGTTAAGAATGACAGTCTATCCGTTCCTCAGAAAGCTGATAACGTCATTAATGTTACAACTACAGCAATGCAAGCTCAGTCTAATTTTGTGCACAGGGAATCTCAGATGCAGCAACCTTGTCACCCGTATGATCCCACTCATCAGTTTGTCCACAATGTGCAACGAGTGTCATCTGACCATAATGATTATTCCTTAAAGAAAACATCTGCAGCTATCGCGCATTGTGGGTCAACCAATGTGTTAAATGGCCATGTAGAAGGTAATGCGGCTAATTATAGTGTGAACGGTAGCGCCTCGGGCAGTAACCATGGAAGCAATGGCCAAAATGGGAGCTGCAATGCAGTAAATGCTGGAGGGCTGAATATGGAAAGTGATAATGGAATAGGTCAGAAAAGCCGAAGTGGAGATGCCAGTGGAAGTGGAAGTGGGAGTGGAAATGGAAGCGGGAACAAAGTGGACCTAAGCAAAGTTTCACAAAGGGAAGCTGCCCTGACTAAGTTTCGCCAGAAAAGGAAGGAAAGATGCTTCCGTAAAAAGGTAATGTTATTTGATCCTTCTTTTAGTCCAATGCCTTATGTCTATTTTGTGATCCCTCGTCCTGTCCTTTTGTTGTGCTGAAATTGTACACGTAAAGCATGGTGATCCATATTTGTGGGGTCTTTCTATATCCAATCTAAGCTCCTCCATCCCTCCCCCCATCAAATTTCTGTTGGTATCATATTTCACTGCTGAACATTAAACTCCAGCTTGTATCAAATTTCACCGAGAGGCTGCTTTTGGCGTAGCTACAGGTACTTTGAGGAGAGGAATTCTCTCTTGCTGTGATGTCTTTACCAAGAGTCTGAGTCATTGAGAAGCACAGATATAGAAATGGAGCCATGAACGAATACTGCATTTATACGCACAGGGATAAATCTATATATATAATCCATATATGCTTATCTGCACATGCATTACATTTCAACTTCACATCAGAAGTTTATTTCGGTTTATCATATTTACATGTGATAGAAGTGATTAAATATTCTGTACTTCAAACGAAGTTGAAGAAACTAATTGCATATTTGCTAGATGGGGGGATAAGACTTCCTTCAAGCACATTGCATCAGCTGTGCCTTCCTGTGGGGCCGGTTTATTTCATATTTGCTAGATAGGACGTCCAGGAAAGGGATTTCCTTTGAAAAGAAATTTTTTTATGTTGGATTTCCTTCTGTTCCATTGTAGAGCCATGTGAGACTTTCTCATAAGACTTTGTGCCGACTCAATTACTTGCACCTATTGTTGTGCCTGTCTTCTTATGTGTCTTACTGTTTAAATTATGATTTATCTTTAGGGAAAAGAAAAGATGGCTTGTTTACTAGAGTTCTTATGTCCTTCTGCTAAATTTATGCCTTATTAGTTGCTTCTATATTCTTTAACAGGTCCGATACCAAAGCAGAAAGCGATTAGCAGAACAGAGACCTCGTGTCCGGGGACAGTTTGTGCGACAAAACACGAGCGAAAACACAAGCAATGCAGGAGATGGCTAAAGCCATTGCATTGTTTTGGTAAAAAAGAAAAAAAAGATGATCTGGTTTTCTTAATCAGATGTATCCATGTGCATGTGGGAAAATAGATAAGTTAGAGTGTACCATTTTAGACAGAAAATGATGTTTTTACTTAACAATGCTAAATTAGACCGACAAAGCTGAACTGGACTCTATTGCCAGTGGCTACTGGACTTCTAATCCAAGGAGGCTTCTGCCTTTCTGCATCAGAGAACTCTTTTTTAGTTTGTGTTTGGACACATTGTGTGTATCATTCACAGTTGCATCTTCTGTCTTATTTCTATCCCTTCTGTACAAGTATGAACTCTCACAGTACTGCTCTTTGATAGATGGCTTACATGCAGTGGTTTGATTTTTTGAACATAGGGTAACTTTCATTTGTGTACTCTGGCACTGGCACAGCAAGTGCAAACGTTGAACGAACGACCAGCCTAGTTGTGCAAGTATGCGATCGACGAACGTTAACAGCTGAACGTCGTATAATTTCTGCTCTCTACACAGGTCAATACTGCACGAGTTATTTTGTATGTCAATTCTGGTTTCTTCTCTGTTCTTTTAGCGTGTATCTAATTTGTTTACTTCACACCAGTTCGTTGTGCAATCTTTTTTCCTTTTTTGAATTCCCATTTGGTAGTAGATAGCTTGAGCTCCTATGGCACTGCTAAACTTAAATAGATTCAGTTTTGTTTTGTTTAGATCAGAAAATCTGATAAACCAGGCCAAACTATTGATAAATGGTTGGGGCCCATTTAGGTACGAAGAAGGAAAAACTCAAATCAAAATCAACTTTATTTGATTCGATGTGACCAATTTTGGTTTAGCCTTTGCAGACCCTTTAATGCTAAGGTGCATGTGCATCTCTCAGAATTACTTGCTTCAATTAAAGTCCAATATCCTGTATTTTCTTCAGTAGACTCAACAGGACTTCAGTGCTCGTACTTATTGCGACAAATCCAAGAGATGCCTCAGTTGAGACATGGAATCCTGCTTGAAGAGAGAGCTCTGAGTCCTCCGATTTTAAAATGCATATGTATAGGTCATAGCATATTTGAAACTTCGAATCGATAGAAGTACTCACCAAAGAAATCCTAAAACAATGCCGATAGAAGACTAGTGAGAGATTGAAAATATGGAGGACCTTGGGACGCTTTACTCCTAACCCCACAAGGTTCCGAGGTTTCGAGGTTCCTTATTTGCCCCTTTGCATTTGAGACGGGCATTACCTTGACGCTGTTCGTCTTGGTACTTTCCCTCTTTAATGAGTTTGTAAAAAGGCATACTTTGGCTGACTAGAAAGTAAACCCACCCAAATTCCCTTTAGTGGATGTTTATAATATAGGCTTAGTTCATGAACACACCAACCTAAAATAATGAATATCGAGAAGTATAGCAGCTAGAAGCAGGTTTACTGCAAGAAGAGAAAGTTACCACAGAGTGGCTGTTCCTAGAAGTATGATTGTTGGTCGAAAGACTATTGTGTTCGAGTCCCACATTGAGTTAACTAAGAGGAAGATCATTGGTATATAAATATGATCATTGATATATAAATAAGGAACATCATCTCAGTTGATATGAGACTTTTTGAAAAAAAACTAAAAAACAAAACTATGAGAATTTATGTTCAATTATGGAGATCTATAATTCCTATCAAGTTGTATTAGAACCATATCCTTATTTTAACTTAGTCATGTCAATAAAATCTTCGAAGATATAATCCTAACATAACTTAGGTATCAAACAAAAAATTAGTAAATTTCAAACAAAAAAGTTGTAAATTTCGAAGACGTAAAAATAGTGAAGATCTGTCAGAGTTAGCACTGGGTAGAATCTTAGTATATATTTTAAACGGTAATTTCAAGTAATTTCTGGTGGGTCTAAATATAGCAAAAGACTCACTACTTTAATTTTATTTTATTTAAGTTAATTTATTTTAACGAAAAGTATTTAGTTTAATCATTAAACTTTAAAATTTGTTATAAAAATTATTTAAAAAAAAAAAAAATATATATATATATATTTACCTTTATTACGTAATAAATAATGGATTGGTAAATAGAGTAGACCCAATGAAAACTGAGCACGTGTACATGAGAACCGGAGATATATTTTGACGCGAATTTACATTATTGACCCTGCCCTTCTCATCCACGATGTGAAATATCTGACCGGACTGAAAAAACGAATAGAAACCTGTGCTCCCTCCTTCACGCGGCAATTCCCCTTGTTGCGTTCGTGGTTCGCAAGCAGCCTCCGATTAGGTTTCGGTTCTCAAATCTGCTCCTCTAATGGCGACGGTAGCATCTGCTGGAATCAATGACATTAGTAATAGCAAGAATCCGCTTGGAGAAAACCCTAGTCAAACCCTAGACCCGACGATTTCTTCCTCGGCCCAGCCTCCTGTCTCTGTTCCGCTGTCGTCAACTGATGGCGGGTCTTCCAAGGAAGGGGATGAATCTAAGGGCTCCGATAAGACGTCGGTTGAAGGTGATGGCGAACCTGTTTCTGATGTCCAGAGGAAAATGCGCCGCGCTGAGCGTTTTGGGATTTCGGTGCAATTGTCTGAAGAAGAAAAACGTAATTCTCGAGCAGAACGGTAAGTTTATTTATCAGTTTGCGGTCTCCGCCTCACGCCTGTGCTCGTCCTTGTGATGCTGCGTATTTGAATCCACTTATTTTGTGAGATCATGCCCTTCTTCATAGTTATTTTGCTATGATTTCTTTGAAACTATTTATTTTTCTCTCATTTTATAGACAAATGTAGGGAAAAGTCACTGGTATAAATATTACGTTACTTTATCATAAACTGCCTCAGTAGGGATTTTAACGAACTCAAAAGTTCAATTATCTCCCGGCACAGGTTAGACTGATGGTTTGCTCATGCACTTATGAGGTCGTTTGGAACTTGTAGATTATGATTTTCAGGAGTATACCAACACTGTATTGTTATATTAGTCCATTGTATCGGTTTTAACGCCCAATCTAATTGTTTATGTTCTGGTAATGGCTTGAAATTCCAATCGGAATGGTGTAAGTTTGAAATCCAAAATGATTACAACAGTGGCTTATTGATTGATGCGCGTCAAATATCATCGATTCAGTGTTGCGTCTGTGTAAAAAGAAAGAAGAAAGTTGCAGGCTTTTCTTTCTTCTATCCCTTCTCAAGTGAAATGTGGAGCCATTTGTTATGCCCTTTCAATCTGTCTCGGGGCTTCCCTAATTGCGCACCTCATGGCTCAAAGCAGATGTGCTTTTGCACTTTCTTAATTATGAAAGCCTCGTGGTTTTGTCTATAGTGTTCTGTGGCGAGTTTGGTTGGAAAGAGCTGCTAAAATCTTTGAAGATAAGTTGAAAAATGGAGACGTTGTGTGGGAATTAATTCATTTGTTGGGCTCATATCGGTGTTCTGTCTTCTCGTTTCTATAATTAAAATATTCACCGTTTCCTTTCTTTATCCAAGTTCTGTTCAGAGTTATGTTTCTCTATTATTTTTCTGTAAAATATTTTAATGTTGATTTCTGGGGACGATTGCAGGTTTGGTATGGGCACCACAACTAATGGATTGGGAGCATCAAATAAGTCAGAGGAGGTGAAGAGAAAGGCTAGAGCTGAGAGGTAGTTTCCATTTCTTTATGGATTGATAGCTCATCCTGTCAAAGAAATTGTATTTATTGTCTTTTACTCAAACTTTCTTTCAAACTTTTGCCAATTTTTTGATTATTTAGATTTGGGCTTCCTGCATCTGTGGCCACTGATGATGAGGCAAAGAAGAAAGCTCGACTTGGTAGGTTTTCTTCAACATCAAAGCCAGACTCCCAGGAGGAAGAAAAGAGGAAAGCAAGGGCAATCAGGTAGTGGGCGTATTTTTCTGTTCCCCTGGTTGTAGCTAATATTTCCAGTTCCATCGTCTGTGGTTAGTGGAAATCTTATATGGAGTCTGCAAATATTAGAATGCATCTAACATATTGTTTGTTTTTCCCTTTATTTTCTGGGTGAAGGTTTTCTAATCCAACATCAAACTCCCTCACACAAGTGGATGGGAAGGGAAACATTGAGACGGTAATGTTATCCTTTTATTCTTATTTTGTTTTCTTGTAGAATTTAGGAAACAGAAGTGTGTACTTTTTTCCAGTGCTCTTGTTCCCATTAATGATTCCCATTGTCTGTAATCAGATTGCAGATATTGCAGGCAAGGCTGGAGGTGGTGCCTGAAAAGAACATTCCCTGTTGATGGCAAGATAGCTTTTGCTTGTAATTTTCTTCTGTTGGTTCGTGTTTCCTTTCTAAGTCTGATTGGCATTTGGCCTCCAGAACGTTACATCTTATCCAAATCTAGTGTTTCTTGTTATGCCTTTTCTTATTATATCTCTGCTATTTAATCTGATGAATTATTTCTTTCTCTGGCAGGTCTAATAGCTGGTTATAATTCCCCGTAATGGCTTCCATACCCATGTTCATTCCTTTATATTATTATCTAGTTCAAAAGTCTTCCATTCTGAGGGCAGAATCAATACTGCAAGGTGCTTTGCTCCATGTTGCTCTGAGACGAGGTTCCCTAGATTCAGTTGTCAGGTTATTAATTCTCTGGTTAGGTGTTATAGTAATAGAAAATACCTCCCTAGGTCAAGCCTATCTTACAGTTTGTTAAGAATATCAGAAATCTCTGAATTTTTTATCCCTCCAATGTTCTGGTTATCATCTTCAGTTTATATCTCCCTTGTGATGGCAAGTTGGATGTTCATGATACCATTTGAACGGCAGTGCTAGGTTTCCATGTGCATTGTTTCCATCTGATACTCACTGGTTGAAATTTACTAATTTTGTCGAATTCGCCTTTGGGATTAGAAAGCTAACAGTTTCTTGCTTTACTTTGAGTTAATATCATCAGGTTTTTAGTTTTATAGTTATAATTTAGTTTGGATTTTAGGTTGTTTCTTTTTAATGGTAGGTTTTTCTTTTTGCTGACTGTAATAATGTAAGATTAATGGCCAAGTCTCAATGGTAGGAAACTCGCACGTATCTTTTGACTTTTCTTTTTCAGAAGCAGATCAAGAGTCTGAGTGCAGCTAGTTATTATCCAATCATTTACGATTGAGGTTTGGTTTCTTTGTATGATGCCACCACATCTCATCTCATGGCATCAGTGATAATAACTCATCATGGAAATGACTTCTACACTTTTTAGATGCCTAGTTTTAGTATGACCTGAAGAATAGTTCAATTAGAATGGTCATATGTTGAATCTTATTTAGAAATGCCGTTCAAAATGTCATCATGAGATAACAGCTCCAGCTTGTGTGAGAATAAACTGAAGATAAGTCTTGGGAGGGGAAGTAATTATCTATTCCCTTGGTAAGTTGTCGTGTGGGAGAAGCTGAATTCCCTCTTCTAACTTGGAAGTTTCTGATATTCTTGCTTGGTGTAATATAGGATGGACCGAGTTTTTGGAGGTATTTGTTGTGGCCCTCTTAGAAGTCTCTGCATGTATTGAGGCCTGTAGCTGAGAATGGATTGTGTACTCTAAAAATAGGTGTCTCTGTCAAGTTTCTGTTGTTTCTTCCTTCGTTTCCTTTTATCTTTATTTGCATAGCTAGTCAGCAGCTACGTGTATTTAGTTTCTTTTGGATTTTTGGTTGGATGTAATGGTATGGAATGGCCGCACACATTTATCGAGGGAATCAATCTTTTGATCAAAAGTTCTTTTTAGATAGATACATATTTTTTTCTCCTTGCTTGATCAGCCCGTGCAAGTTGTATTTTTGTCAATGGATCATCCTATTTACTGCATGTTTAGAAATCTCATCTTGTAGATGGTTATGTTCTTGGGCATGCTGCTCAAGCTTTGTGGAGGAGAACATCAACCTGGTATGTTTGTGTTTCTTAGCTTCTCTCTATCCATTTGGTCATTAACTTTCAAAATTATGCATTTAGTTCTCAAGCTTTTGAATTTTTTTCAACTTCATAGATTTACTAGGACACAAAATCGATAATTTTGAGTTCCATTAGATATAAAATTCAAGATTTGATCTATTTTAATTTGTTAGTAATTTATTAGATACAAAGTAGATCGGTTAGATACAAAAAATGAAAGTTTAGGAACTATTATACACTCTCGGAAGTTCAATGACAAAATAAACACAAATCTTACTCGTAGATCAATGTCATATCAATATTTTCTTGCCTCTTTTTGTTGGTTATGAGTTTTGGTTGATATTAAGATAGGATGAGAAGTATGGTTCATGTCATTGTACTTTTTACTGTGATCCAAGCTTTTCAGAAATTCTGAAATTTGATTGTTGTCATATTTAAAAGACAGGTACCCATCTGCTATCGTACCAGACACATTATCTTGGTAATCTTAATATATTGAATCATATAGTTCGATCAAAGTTGAAGGATCAAAATAGAAAGCATCTTAATGTCGCGACTAACTCTATAGTTTTAAAATATTCATTTTGTTATAAGTAACACTGCTTATAAAAATATTAATCCCTTTACCATATATATATATATATATATATAAAATAGAATAATTTATGTTCTCTGCTTTCATGTGATTTCTTCGGTTTTGTTTCTAAATTTTAAATTGTTATAAATGATGTAATACTTCAATGGTGGTTGTAGACCACAACTTCAGCTAAATCATTTCCCATGCCCTCAAGTGACTTACCAGCGACCCATCATTTGATTTAAGGTAAATCGTGTACTACCAATAGTTATATATTGTGAGCTAGTGTTGTTACTCTCTTGCTTGCATATATAATACCTCTTTCGAAAATCTCTCTCTGTCCTCGTTTTCGAAAACCTTCTTCTTAAATTGAGGCCAAAGGCTCGAGCATACATTGCTTGAACGTAGGCGACGTAAGAACGAATTAACTTAGCTCACTCTTGTGGTTGGAGAGTGAGTGCCGCATAATCGCAAGTTCGCTATCATCAAAAGTGCGATTATGACAAGTGGTATTTAGCACAACATTTGACAACAAAATTTTGCTAGCGGTGTGTGCTAAGTTTAATAAAATTTAAATTATAATAAAATTTAAATTATAAATATTTAATATATATTTATATAATTAAATATTGTATTTGTAGAGTAAATAATATTAGATGAGATAAGTATATTATAAAATTTATATAAACTTCATTTGATTTAATTTCTTTTCATTTATAAATAATATGACTTAAATTTTAGAGTTTAGAGTATATTTAGCCATTATTCTCAAATGATTTAAATAAATTTATGAATAATTAGTACGATAATTCAATTGAAAAAATTAATTATAAATGTCATATTTTAAAAATTAAAAATTAAATATAATAAAATAAATAGAACTTTGTGAATTCTTTGTTGAAAAAGATTTTGTTAGCCAAAAAGCTCTCAAACCTTTGTTTTTCTAAATATTTTTGGGTTTCGTTCTTTCTTCATATAGAGAGACACTGCGTTTCCATCTAATTTCTATAATTTAAATGAGTTCTGGACATTTCCTCTATGTGCTTTGGAGCATCATGAACTTCTGTTGCCCTCTCGTGGATTGCTTTCATCTTCATCGCCCCCGTCTTTGAGTTCGCCGCCGGCGTCGCTCCGGGAACAGATGCTATCAAATTATCAGTGTAATGCTTGTTCTCTTTCTCCTTTACTTATCCTGAAAAGCTTGAAACAATTGTAATCGTAATTAGGGCGGTGCTTAGGTTAATTCATATGTAAATGGTGAAGTTTTGCGAGTTTGAGGGGGAGCGGGAGCGGGAATTTTAGTACCTCTGATCTTTTCTTTGAGGGATTTGAGAAGATCGGCGGGGATCGGTGCAGGAATTGTTGCGAGATTCGGAGTTAGGGCTTGAATTTGCTCGATCTGGAGTATTCTGATTAGGTTCTTTCTCATCGCGCTGTTTGGATGTGGCGATTTCTGGAACTTTCTCGCATTGATTTTTCGAGATCGTTGATTCCACATTCTCTGATCTTGATTCTTGGTTTTCTGTTTCCTTTAAGGCTGAGAAATTTGTCCAAATTTCTGAGGCTACTAATGATGTTGAGGAGGCAATGTTGAAGGATTCAAGCTTCTTTATCAAGAGTTTAAGCCTCTTCTCAGCTTTGTTCCTCAGCTCTGTCTCCTTTCTAATCTGATTCTCCAACTCTATCAACTTCAGAACACCAGAAAAAACCTCGTGAAAATCACACATTGGAAAAAGAAATGCAGAATGTGAACAATGGTGAAGAACATTACCTTTTCCCCCATAAGCTGAGCCTCTTCTTTGGCTGATCTTGAAGCTTGTCTTTCTGCAAGCAATCTTCCCCTTAAGCAATCCAAAGTTTTCAAACCCTTCCCAACTTTCATTTTCTTTCCACTGCAAGCAACCAAATCCATTTCATTGTCTGTTTTCTTTGCAAGTAGCCATCATTTTCTTTGCCTCTCAGTGCAGAAAACTCCAGCAATCTGCTACATTCACCATCATAGCAATCCCTCAGCTTAAAACGAGTGAAATTGCACTCAGAAATGAAATAGAAATCTGGGGAGAGAAGGGTTTTAGGAAATTTAAATCACTCGTCTCGTTCTTGGAGTGGAGATTCGATGATAGTTCAGAAACCAAGATGCTGTAGTCAGTGTCACAAAACCCAGAGCCTTGGCCTCTTTCTTATTATTAACCATACCCAATGCCTTCGTGACAGTTGTTCATCCCTTTCTAGTTCCTAAAATTGAACCCTCCCTTTATTTATTATTGTGCAATTCCTGTCTAGACTCATAAATTTACTATACATGACAAAGAATTTGTTTGGTGGTGGTTGATGGAAAACAGAATTTCTAAAATAATGCTAACTTTTTACTGTTTGCACAAGCTTTCTGGGTTTCTTGTGAAGCAAAAACTGCTTACAAATTATGATTATGTTAATCAAATCCAGTGTATGAAGTTTGCAAAGATTGGAGGTCATATTTGTTCAAACTATTTAGAACCCACCCATCCTTAATTTTCTAAATTAAAGACTATTAAGCTTTCTTTCTCTTCTATGTTTAGTTTAATTGGATGATAGTTTGTTAATTTATTGAAAGAAAAGGAACCTTGTGGATGAAAGGGCTTAGGGTTCTGTGCCCTTTAAATTAAATAATGTGTAGTCTATACTTACCCTAATAGGTTATAGATTCTTTATTCTTTATGCTGTAATGAATAAAAGAGTCATCTTTTTTTTTTTATATACTTCCAACTATATTAATTTTGAAATTGTACCGGTTGAGTTGGTGAAACCTTTTGGATCAACCAAAATTTCGGGTTGGTGGCTTGAGCAATTCGAATGAAGTTCACAACATAACTCAATCTAACACTGTTTTTTAGTTGAGTTGTCGAGTTGTTTTCTTTTTAATTACTTTAGAAAATTCTACTTATCTGCTATACATGTTACGTTATATATGGTTTGGAAAATGTAAATATTCTTAATTTTTATAAAATCTTAAAAGCAGGGTAGGGTTAGGTTCTAGCACTGTTTTCGAGCTTTTTGGGTAGACTCGACAAAAAAAAAAATGTAAACTAACTCGATTTACGGTTTTTTAAAAATTTAACAAAAGAAAATCTAACTCAATTTAACTTTTATGATTTGAGTTGAATAGTCGGGTTGAGTTTTTAAAAGTTAAAAAACCTAAAAGATAAATTTTTTAAGAAAAAAAAAAAGTGGGAGTGGCATGCTTTGAACTTTGAAGGCATGCCATTGGTAGGGCATACGTAGCAATTATCTTCAATTATGTGAACTTAAAAAAAAGAAATGCAACAATTCAACATTTTGTCATTATATTTACTTTCCCAAAATGGCTCCACTTTCTAGTTTCGAACCCATTTCTTTAAGAATGGATTCATATACATGATTCTATTTATTTTTTATTTTTATTTTTTGTATATCTATATATATACACATATACATATATTGAAATGTTTTATTTTGTTGTTTAAATTTCTATAAATATAATCTTTTGTTAATATTTTATTGTTACATGTAATAGAAATCCTAAGCCATTCTTTCGGATATGGTACTCAATTAAGACTGGACAATTAAGAAACTTTGGTTCACATCCGTTTAAGAGTTCTTATCTTCTAGAACGAATCGTTACTTAGTTAGTCAATCATAACTTAAACCCATCTTTATAATTCTAAATTTTTTTACTTTTTAATTTTTCATCATTTAAAATACTAATGGTTTAGAATGAAGAAACCATCATGAGGTTGGAAGTTCATTTAAAATAGTGTTTTATTCTAAATTTTCAATTTCAATAAATTGCTGTAATCATTTTAAACATTAAAAAGTATTGCAATTTAAATCTTTAATAAGTTTCCCTTCAAATATTGAAAAAAAAAAAAAAACTTCTTTTATTGTTAATCCTCTGATATTTTTATTGAAATTAATGAATATATTAAAAAAATTTATGTACGATTTTTTGGGTTAAAATTGTAGTATTTATTTTAGCTTATAATTTTATTTGATAAAATTATTATATGAATATGATTTAATTTTGATTTTTTTTTTTTCAATTTATAAAGCTGAAAGATAAGCCGCCATGAAATACGGATTATACATTATTTCGAGAAAAGAAAAACGCTTGGAATTTATGTAAAATCGTTGTTTTTGAAGAAGTCGATGACGAGGAGAAGAGTTCGAGCAACTGATGATCGTCAATGAACCAATAGTTTTCACAGGTATTTTTTAGCGAATTCATTTTACGTATTCAACTTCATAATCTGTACTTCATGCCGTCTCAATTTTAGCGGAGGAATAATTTCATCTGGAAATCGAATGGATAGTTCTTTTCTTTCTTTTGTACAATTAATCGAGGGTTTTGACCAAGCGAAATCCTGATTTGGAATAAAAGAAATCTCTCGTTCAATCAGAGCAACGTAAATAGAGCTATAGTTTGAGTTTCCTCTGTTACAAGCATTTAAATATTGGTTTAGGTCTTTGATTGTCTCATTGGAGTTGAAAATTGTATGAAGATCGAGGAAATTTGATTCTCAGGTGTCTATTTATAAGAATCTTCCTCCCAATTTATCACTTATCGGTGAGAGCGCAGCCAAAATCTTGTTTGTTTGTTTCTAGTTTCAAATGTCACGACTTTTGAAATTTTGAAATCTGATTCTGCGTCTCAAACTTGATGGAGTTCCCACGGCATACCTTTTTAGGCAGAGGATGCCGTGAATCTGTCAATTTTGAACCTAATAGATTGCGGGAATATGTGCCTTTCTATATTGAATTGTTTCTGAATGTCGAGAAAGCACGAGTACAATTCCTCATCCATCTTCGTTGATTAACAAGATATGTTAGCTTTGGTTTGTTTTTGGGCAGATAATCCAATTTTCTAAGTTCAGATATTTCCATCTTTGAGCACTATAACGTATTGTTTATAATCAAGAAACAGTAAATTTCTATGTATTCTCCACATGAGTTGTATGTGTATGTGCGTATGTAGGGTTCAAGGTTGAAAATGAATGGTTGGTCTTGAAGGTGATAAAATTTCAAGTGAATTTTGATTTCTGATGTTTGATTTTGCCTGAAACCTCTGGTTTTTGTCAATTATTTCTTGTGTGGTATATAATTTATTTTGCATCTCTTACAAAAAAAGAAAAAAAAAACTAGCTAAGTCCACCACTAATAGATATTGTCTGCTTTGGCCCGATATGTTTTGCCGTCAGCCTCACGGTTTTAAAATGCGTCTATTAGGGAGAGGTTTCCACACCCTTATAAGGAATGTTTTGTTCCCTCTCTCCAACCGATGTGGGATCTCACAATCCACCCCATGGGGGCCAATGTCCTTGCTAAGACACTGCCCGGTGACTGGCTCTGATACCATTGGTTATAGCCCAGACCCACCACTAGTAGATATTGTTCGTTTCGGCCCGTTACGTATCACCATCAACCTCACAGTTTTAAAACTCATCTACTAGGAAGAGGTTTCCACACCCTAATAAGGAATGTTTTGTTCCCCTCACCAACCGATGTGGGATCTCACAATTTAGCCCTTGGGGGCCAGCATCCTCGCTAACACAATGCCCGGTGTCACAATTTAGCCCTTGGGGGCCAGCATCCTCGTTAACACATGCTCGGTGACTGGATTTGATACCATTTGTAATAGTCAAGACCCACCGCTAGCAGACATTGTCCGTTCTGACTCGTTACGTATCGCCGTCAGCCTCACGGTTTTAAAGCACAATGGCTAGGGAGAGATTTCTACACCCTTACAAGGAATGTTTCGTTTCCCTCTCTAACCATTGTACGATCTCACACTGATCTATTGATCCATTGATGTTCTATTGATGTTGAATGTTATTGATGGAAGGGCTAATCCATGACAACTAAAGTAGGATTCACATGTTTATTATTGAATATAGTACAATCAGAGATATGGTCTTAAATAAACAAATGAACAAAAACATGTCTCAGGAGTGATGGCTTTTCATTTTCTGTTCTTTCTTTTTTTTTTTCTGCTCCATGTATGTTGCTGAATTCACTTTCACTTTTAGCTGGTGTTCGTTCTGACACTCTGATCCAATCAACAATACATCAATTTTGGTTATATACGCTTTTAAGTAACCTGAAACTGTTTTGGCTTCTTCATAGGACTGTGTGTTTGCTGCAAGCTCAAGGTTAAGGTTGTTTAAATGGAGATACCCAGAAAAGAACATGATTCTGAACCTTCATTTTCCAATGTGTACAAACTACCAGGAGAGCCTGCTATAGTAATTAACGGGTTGCCTGATATAGTTGCTTGTGACACTGCCCTTCCTCTTTGTGATTCTCTGAATAATGAAAAACTAGTCGGAAGTACAGGTTTTGGTGAGTGGTTAGAAGGTAGAGTTGTAAACAAAATGTTTGGCGATCGGTATTACTACGGCGTCATAATCGAGTTCGACAAAGATACGGGATGGTACAGAGTGGAGTATGAAGACGGAGACTTCGAAGATCTCGATTGGCATGGACTCGAACAGGTGCTTTTGCCCATGGACATTACAGTTCCATTGAAAGCATTAGCATTGAAAACTCTGAAGAGAAACAGGAAGGCCCAGAAGAACAGGAAGAACAAGACTGGAAACAGACGGGGCGATCCCAAAGAAATGGAAGGCAGGAGGAAGAAGAGCGTGGAAAGTATAGTTGTGTCACCTACAGAGCCTGCAGGCTGAGTTGTTTTGCTTCTTTTTAGCCCATTAGCGAGTGGCTAAGCACAATTTGGCCCTGTTTTGCTTAGTAAATGGGTGGAACCAAGTGTTCTTGGCACTCTTTCTTGCTCAGCAGGTAGTGTTAGTGTTCTTTATGGCTAATCTTTATTCATCCAATTTATTATCAACTTGAAGAGAGGAAGAGAGTCTAGAGAGGTGCAAAAATAACCTGTCATCCCTGGGGTTTTTTCCTCCTTTTAACCTCGTTAACCTGTCAAATCCGCCTTTTCTTTTATTCTTTTCTAAGTAATAGTATTACTGGTCAAGTCATAATATTACCCGTCATCTTTTAAAAACTTTTTAAAATCATCGTTATTGTATAAATTTTAAAATCATTGTTATAGTATAAATTTGTTAAAATGTTCAATGAAAATTAGGATATGAGATGGTGTGGTGATGATTTAGAATAAAAATTGAAATTTGAACATAATTATGGTTTGAGCACAGGTCACAATTGCGCTCTTGTGGTAGTGGGAAAACGATTGTACAACACTTATTCTTACTCAGCGAACAAATCAGCCGTGAGAAATTTAGAATTCGTGGACAATGTTAGTGTGTCTTTCAATTGTTTCATAGAGACAATCGGGAGACGGGATAACCTATTACATGCTAGAGCTTATCGAGAGTACTCAGATATGTTTGTGAGTCCATATACAAAGTATCTTCCTCCTTTTCAAAATTCGATTCCCTAATTCAAGACCCAATCAGTGGACACCACATTCAGAGTTGAAGGGTTATCATATCAAGACACCACATTCGTGGACAATGTTAGCGTATGACTCGAGGATTCGAATCTCATGGACAACGTTAGCGTATGCTTGAGTTTCGAGTTATGTTTGCGAAAAATGTTTTAAAAAACCTGAGCGAAAAAATAAGTTGAAAATAATTAAAAAAAAAAAAAAAGCAATCTTATAAGCTAAAACTTTCCCAACCCCTTTAATATGCGACATTTTTTTGCTCAATTAGAGCTCTTTAAGAAAAAATTGATACTATTTCAAAAAAGAGGTAATTTTGAATGACAGTTCGTCTTCTTCATATGCTCTTCGTGATATCTGCATCTTCTGCACTTCTTTGTAGGCATGGGTTCCATATAGTAACCTCCATTAGGCTTTTCTCTTACTTCAAACGCAACACCCGTCCGACCACAAATTTACCTAAACCTCCTAGACTTCTGGATCTCATTTCTCCCAAGGGAAATGCCGCCTCTGAAAGTCGCCAAACCCATCTTCGCCTCATCAAGGACTTTTTACGAACAGATTCCGATCAATGTCGATCTCAAACCCTTTCCGATGGTTTTGATTCTGATTCAGTTTTTTTATCCAAGGATTCCTCCAGTGTTCGTGATCAAGAACGTGAATCTGGTCACTGGGGTTTTCAGTTGTTCGCAGGGAGATTTGAATTTGATGCGAACGATATATCCAGCGCTTTGAGTTTGTGCTGTTCTCAGCGCAATCGTCGTGGTGGTATTCAGTATCATTCTGTGGCAATACGAACTGGGTTTATTGCCAATGTGTATGTAGGAAGTTCGCTGGTAAGTTTATATGGGAAGTGTTGGGAGATGAATGACGCATGTCAAGTGTTTGATGAAATGCCTGTGAGAAATGTTGTGTCATGGACAGCCATCATTGCTGGGTTTGCTCAAGAATGGCAAGTTGATATGTGCTTGGAGCTTTTCCAACGGATGAGAAGAATGGCATTACAGCCCAATGAGTTTACTTTTGCCACCATATTGAGCGCTTGCACTGGCAGTGGAGCCCTTGGAGTTGGAAGAAGCCTCCATTGCCAAACATTCAAAATGGGCTTTGATTCTCATGTTCATATTGCAAATGCTCTGATCTCAATGTACTGTAAATGTGGAGCTCTTAACTTTGCAGTATACTTGTTTGAAGCCATGGAAGTTAAAGACACTGTTTCTTGGAATTCCATCATTGCTGGCTATGCCCAGCATGGGCTTTCTCTGCAAGCCATTGATCTTTTTAAAGCAATGAGGAAGCAGCAGCAAGTGGAAGCCGATGGCATCACTTTTCTTGGTGTCCTGTCCTCGTGTAGACATGGGGGGCTTGTGGAAGAGGGTAGATATTACTTCAATCTTATGGTCGAGCTTGGTTTGAAACCGGAGTTGGATCATTATTCGTGTGTTATCGATCTGCTTGGCCGAGCTGGGCTACTAAAAGAGGCTCAAAACCTCATTGAGAATATGCCCATATCTCCAAATTCTATTGTTTGGGGATCGCTTCTCTCTGCTTGCAGGCTTCATGGGAATGTCTGGATAGGACTGAAGGCAGCAGAGAGTAGATTGTTACTGCAACCCGATTGTGCTTCGACGCACTTGCAGTTGGCTAATCTGTATGCAAGAGCAGGGTACTTGGACGACGCTGCGAGATTGAGGAAGATGATGAAAGACAAAGGGCTGAAGACTGCTCCTGGATATAGTTGGATTGAGATTCAGAATAAGGTTTACAGATTTAAAGCAGAAGATAAGTCAAACCCTGTAATGATTGAGATTTTTGGTGTTATGGATGGCATGGTGAATCACATGAGATCTGTAGGCTGTGTTCCTGAAGTGGACAACGAACTAGAAGATGCTTTACTAGCAACGTCTTAAACCTTCAAACTTGTTAGATACATAATTAAAAGTTCAGCAATCTATTTGACAATTTTGAAATTGTCGAAGGCCAGAGTGAAAAGGGTTGACTAGCAGTCACACAACAAAAACAGCCTAGTTTCACGATAATTCGACAACCTTATTTTTATGTAATCCATCCTTCCTTACAAATGCAGTTCTTTAGCACAAACAAGCTGCTAATTTGTGAAAAAAGAAAGAATTCAGGTCACTTTGGATGATGCATGTGACTCAGATAACTTGAGGCTTGAGATATGAAGATGCAAGTCGTAACTCATACGACTACTTCAAAACGCCCAGACACCAAGCCAACGAAAAATGTGTGGAATATAGATGACAACAGTAACTAGTTATTGGAGAACCCGCATCAAAATTTGGTTGTTCAGACAAAAGCCTCTGTTCTTAGTAAGAAATGCATGCATTGCTTGTGTTGGTGAAGGGAACAGCACTGTTGCCATTCTGATGGGCTCTGGAATGGATGCCCTGCAATGATGTACAAATGATGCATCACACAGAATTCCTACAAGTACTACAATATTAATTCTGAACTTTTTTTTTTAAAAAAAAACTATTATTACTTTTTTTCATTGATGTATGAAACTTTGGTACAAATAATTGATCTCTACCTGAAAAACATATTGATTGAGGTTGCATCATAGTCACAGCCAGATAAGAAGCGCTCCACGTCATCTAGCGCTGCATTTCGAGGTATTCCTTGCAGAAGGATCTGTATGTACAAAGAAAATTTAATCCCACAGGAAAAAAGTCCAAACCAATCCAATGTTGAGAGGCTTAAATTTAATATGAGACACCTATTAACTGCAGTCTGCACAATAAGTTGCACATGATTTTACTAACAACAAACTTACGACCAGAAAGATAGCCAATTCTTAATCTTGCAATATCAAGTTTCAATTGAAAATCTAATCACATCAGTGCATGTTATCTTTTCATTATAAACGATCTTACAATAAAAACCCTTAATCTTCTAAGTTGAAGTCGTTACAACAGTTTTATATCCTCGAGAAGCTACTAAAGGGGGATCCAGACCAAGGACCTTGGCTAACATTTTTCTTACTCCCTTCTAAACAGTTTAACATGAAAAAGTAGTTTCTCTATAATCAGTTTTAAATTTGGAGATGTAAGGAACAATCCATTGAAATTAACCATCATGCAGTAGAATAGCAGAGAACTTATTGATATGTATGCTTGATCCTCGAAACCATGCCATTCGA
The DNA here is from genome assembly GCF_002738365.1 of Cucurbita moschata. Taxonomy (NCBI): domain Eukaryota; kingdom Viridiplantae; phylum Streptophyta; class Magnoliopsida; order Cucurbitales; family Cucurbitaceae; genus Cucurbita; species Cucurbita moschata. The sequence continues at coordinate 2,974,216 of NW_019268531.1, forward strand.
GCATATGATATTAGATAAACAAATATAAAGTAGAATGGATAGCTTTCTGATCAAAGATGCCAATAACAAAAACAAGAATATGAATGGTAAAGAGATTTCTCAATGGACAATAAGTTCATAATTTTAAAAAAATGGCATTACAATTTTTCCATTGTAAGGTGAAAGAAGGTCCCACTGCGAACGATCAGCCTGAAATTTAGAATAGAAGTTAATAGATTTCTAAATTTTAAAACAAGACAAAAAAATAAATCTATTTTTTGTTAGATATCCATCAGAACATCACCCGCTCCAATCTGTACATGCGACCTCTTCTTCCAATCACTCGAAAAGCATTATCATAGGCCTTCCAGGAGGGGAATTGCATCATCCTGATTACAACATCCATAAATATTTAACGAAAACCAACCTCGAACACCAGTGTTACTCAACATCCATAAACGTTACACAATTGGGTTTCTCCTTAGAAATATAACCCTCTTACAGAAAGGTACAACGCGCTTAATTGAACGCATATTCCATAGATTAACATGAAGCTAATAATCCAGGCTAACCCTTTTACAGAAAGGTACAAGGCGCTTAATTGAACGCATATTCCATAGATTAACATGTAGCTAATAATCCAGGCTTAAGGACTGCATTTGTATTAATGCTTTAAGGATCAAAAGGGCAATTAGATATTCTTTGATTATTTTAGCTTCCAAGATGCAGTAGGAATAGAACCATAACAACGATGGTAAACCTAATACAGAAAGCATCTATATTCAAAATATGCAAGAGAAGAACATTACATAGAGGTTGGCGTGAAACTCCGGTTGTATTCAACTTTGACATCATCCAAACTCAAATTACATCCTTCAAGCAAATTGACTATGTCTGTCTTTAGAACATTCCTTGTGATACCATACAATTTTCCATACACCAAACCTGATAAGAGTGTAACAAAAAACTCATTAGGCATTGCACTACGTAGAATCAGACAAAAAATCAGCTACCTAAATGATAACAGTATAGCAGTAAGGACACCAAAAGGCTTTCGTAGCGATTAATGCATTCCAAATTACTCAAACTTACAGAATCAAAAAAACCTGAATCGATTAGTACAATCGGCCAAACTTATTTACCAGAAGCTCAAATAAACGAGAAAGAAAATTGTTCCCAAAATTCTAACCAGCCACAATCTATAAACCCTAAACCTCTCCCAACATAACACACGACATGAGAACATCGTCCAGACTCGGCGAAGACGTAGGAACGAGCTTCATACCTGCTGTTTCCGATGTATCAAGAAAAGAATTGGCGGACGATTCAGGAGGTGATTGTTCCCCTTCCGTCGAGAAGAATCTTGAAGATTGGCGGAAAAACACAGGAAGGCCATGATTTGGCGTTGCTGAACGAGAAGTGAAGTGCGATCCAAGCGCCTTACGGAGCAGATTGAGGTTTGTCATTTTTTCGCAAAGAAAAGGAGAGAAAATCGGAGTTTATGGTGCGTTCACTGAGGTGTCGGGGCGGTGGCTGTTGTTCACCGTTCCAAGTTCGAACAAATTTTTTAGTTTTTTTTTTTTTATAAAAAAAAAATCAATTTTAATTATTTAACAAAATTCTCCCTTCAAATAAATTCATAAAAATAAATAAATAAATAAATAATCTTTTATGTCTTCAATAATTATCAAATATCCATACAATAAGAAATTGATAATTTTTTAGAAAATATATTGTAGCAAATTTTTATTACTAAATAACTCTTCGAAATTAATTTACAATCATTTTTTTACTTCCTATTTTCAAAATTTGAAAAATATTTACAGAAAAAATAAAATTAAGAACAAAATATTAAAAAAATAATGACATGATATTTAATAATATTTTAGTGAAGAACAATTTTAGTTACAGAATTATGCCTTATTTTTTGAGGCGTTGAGTAATGAATGTTACAAAAAAAAAACAAAAACAAAAAGAATTTGTACTAGACGCTCTCTGGAAAAAAGAATGAAAAAGCAAAATCGATTGAAGAAAACCTAAATACCTTTCCTATCCGATTCTCAGGAGTTCGGCCTTCCCATACCAATCTCCAATCGTTTCGAAGATCGAAGATCGAAGATCAACCGATGAGTTTCCGGTGAGGCGAGATGATTTGTTCGTTAGACGGCGGTGACGGTTCAGGTACTTTCGATTTCAGATCAACGGCGACGGTTCCGCCTCCGCCATTGGCGGTGGCTGTGGCTGTACCGGCTGTTCCGGCTGTGGCTGTGGCTGTGGCTGTGGCTGTACCGGCTGTTCCGGCTGTGGCTGTGGCTGTGGCTGTGGCTGTGGCTGTGGGTTTACCGGGTCTCGGTGTGGGTGTGGGTGTAGCGGGTGAGGGTGTGGGTGTAGCGGCTGGGGGTGTGGCAGTGGCATTTACGGTATCGAAGGGGGTCTCATTAACATAATTTCCTGGGGGATCGTACTCACAGATGATCAAAACGCCACCAATTTGGCACCTGACGCGAGTGCATCCAAGTTTGGTAGTATCTCTCCAAATGACCTGCGTGTAATGGCCGCACATTTCACCCTCGACGCAGGAATTTGTTTGAGCGTCGTAATGTCTCCTCTCTTTCGACCACGATTCCACCGCGTCTGTCGGCGTCCAGTGGTCAAGCGCTCCCCAAAACAAATTCTCTCCGTACGGACCATACGAGTGAACCATTTTGCAATCAACAGTACGCTTCGTTCCCCACCGACGCGCGTATCGAGCCAATCCTCTGTCCCAACTTAACACAGGATGCGTCACGTTCATCCTCACTTTGTTATGCGCTGTCAGAAATTCGCGAGCGTATAAAGGCTTGGAGTGTTTACGCGGCATCGGATTCTCCGTCGCGCCATCGGAAGGGGACTGTTGGTTCTCCGGCGAGGGATTTTCCGTCGCAGTCGGTCTATTTCTTCCACTGGAATGGGATATTTTGGTCTCCGGCGAGACGATCGGGATGAAGAGGAGAATGATGCAGAGAAAGAGAGGAGGAAGAACTGAAGGCGGCGACATCTGGAGGAGGAGGAGTCGAGGGCGGCGATGGAAGAATAGGTTTTAGGGATTTTGTATTGCAGGGAAGGTGCTGCCCTCAGATCAGAGCAGCGGAACGAGAGGGAATGAGAGGAGCGGAGAGGCGTGTTTGTATCTCAATTTCTCCATAATTTTTCACTTTTGTTTGGTCATTATTTCTTCTCCGTTTAATTTGGTAAATTTTCTCGTCCTTTCCTATTTATATCTTTTTCCTTCTCTTTTTCTTAATTAATATCAATTTCTTTTTCGCTTAATTCCATTTTTTTTTATTTAAATCTTTCCTATTTTTGTCTCTATTTTAATTTTTTTTTTAAAAAACCATTTCAATCCACTTCTATAATTTCTATTTTAATCAATTTAACTTTATATTAAAAATTATAATATTTGGTTTTAAAATTGGTATCGTAATAGCTCGAAATTTTTTACTTAATTTAAGGTCGCTGCAGTATACGTACCATAAACATAAAAAGCGGAGAACTTTATTTAAATTCCATAAAACATAACCTTTATCTTAAGACACGGTCATGGACTCATCATATTCTAGCTTAAGTGTAAGAAAATAAATACCACTCTCCTATGTGTCATGGTCTCGAGTTGCGATGACGTAAGTCCATGACTGTGTTTTAAGATAAATATTATGTTCTATGAAATTTAAATGAAGTTTTTCGCATTCAATGTTTACTAAATATCACTCTCTTATGTGTCATGGTCTCGAGTTGCGATGATGTAAGCCTATAGCTGTGTTTTAAGATAAATGTTATGTTTTATAGAATTTAAATGAAGTTTTCCGCATTCAATGTTTATGGTACGTATACAGTAGCGACTTTAATAGTAGAAAATTTCGAATCCTTACAAGTATTAGACAGAAATTTTCACACATTTATAATGAATATTTGGTTTCCCTCTCCCACGTGAGATCTTAAAAATTATTCTAATATTAATCTCTCCAGATGTTTACGTTCAAAAAATATAATTTTATATTCAATCTCATATATTTAATAATATAAAATTATCATCCCGTGTTTTTATCAAAGAAAGGGTTTTATTTAATTTTTTTTTTCATTTTTATCCCCTAAATTTTATTTACTATTTACATATTAGTCCTTCAATTTTTAAAATATTATACTAAAAAATTGTTTCTCATAATAAATAATAATAATAAATTTAAAAAAAACCACGTCAAACCACAGTTGCAGTAGCAGAACATGCACATACTATGCTTCTCTTTGCATGAAACCGTCAACTTCTTGAGCTCACATTACTATTTAACCCTTTGCACAAGCTCGAGCTCAAGCCCACAAGTGTCGGAGAGTGTTCGAGTTCGAGAAAAATGACGGTTTCTAAATATTCATATATTACGATATTCGTCGTTTTCTCGATCAACTTCTTTCCCGGTCTTTGTTTCACGACATTCGTGTTTGGAGACTCGCTCGTTGACGCGGGGAACAACGATTATATTTTCACTCTTTCCAAAGCTGATTCGCCACCGTATGGTATCGATTTCAAGCCCTCCGGTGGCCAACCCACGGGAAGGTTCACTAACGGTCGAACTATTTCAGATATTATCGGTAATGCATCCAACTCGAACATTGTTCATGTTAAAGCGTTACCAAATTTTAATTACCGTTGAGCTATACTCGTGTTTGAATCAGGAGAATATCTCGGAGCGGAATCATTTCCGCCACCGTTTCTAGCTCCAAATACAGAATCCGACACAATATTTACAGGAATAAACTATGCTTCTGGAGCTGCTGGCATCTTGGATGAAACTGGGTTCTTATTTGTAAGTAATGAATTATTTTTCTTATTTAATTAAATATGGAAACTATTTTTTTAAACTCAAATATTAATTTTTTAATCTTAGTATATACTTGTAAAATTATATTATTATTATTATAATTTTAATTCTTTTAAGTCGTTTTTAATTTGAATTACATTTTTTTAAATCTTCGAGACTATACTGTTAAAGAATAGTCAGATTGGGTCGTTTTTAGATTTAATTCAATTGTTCGGACCAGGTCAAAATATTTGAAGTGGGTTAGTCGGGTCATAGCCAATTCAACCCATACAACTTCCATTTATTTCAATTCGACCCAATTCAGCTCGTACGAGCTGGGTTGAGTTGTTCGGGATTTTTGAGTCACAGAATCTTTTAAATACCCGACGTGAATTTAGGCTAATACTAGCGTATTTGTATGAACAGTTGGGGAGGATTCCACTAAGGGAGCAAGTGAAGCATTTTAAGGAGAGCAGAGATTACATAGTGAAAGTAAAGGGAGAGAATGAAACAATGAAGCTTTTGAAGGAAGCAATTTTCTCTTTAACATTTGGATCTAATGATATCATCAACTATTTCCAACCCTCCATTCCATTTTTCGGATCAAACAAGGTAGCCCCGAGCGATTACTTGGATTATATGATCTCCAATTTAACGATACACCTTAAGGTACGATAAAATAAGAACAGTTCAAGATTCTTTATCGATCGAGTTGGTAGCAAATCACCCAAATGGGTCGTCTTTTAATACGATTTTTGGCTTGTGAATCTCGATATTTGACTCGGGAATTTACGATCGATGAAGGAACTGCACGAGCTGGGAGCGCGGAAGTTCGTGGTGGTTGGAGTTGGTCCCCTTGGATGCATTCCATTTGTAAGGGCAGTGCAGTTTGTAAGAGGTGAGAAATGCTCTGAAGAAGTGAATGAAGTGATTGAAGCTTACAATGTTAGGCTAAGTGGATTGGTGGGTGAATTGAATCAAGAGTTTGGTCCCAAAACCATGTTTGTCTATGCCAATTCCTATGCTGTCTTCATGAAGATTATTGTCAATTATCGACAATATGGTTAGCTTTCGATCTCTGTCTTTTACTCGGGTTTTATTTTCGAGTTGAAAATTGTAGGTTGAGTTATCGTTTTAGTCCTTATGGTTTTGAGTTCGGCTTCATCCGAATCTCTATATAGGGGAGGAGAACGAAGCATTTTTTATAAAAGTGAAAACCTCTCCCTAACAAACGCATTTTTAAAATAGAAAGCTCGAAAGGGAAAGCTCAAAGATGACAAATTCTCGTAAAATGTTCGGATTGACCTTTAAATACGAGTTTTAAGATTGAAGTGAACGATGAACTGTTCGTGAAATATTTGATTTGGAAACGTGATAGGGTTTGTGAATGCAAAGCAGCCATGCTGTGGTGCATACTTTCCTCCCTTCATATGCTACAACAAGGGCCAAAGCCAAGACCAAAACAGATCATCAAGTTCTTTTTTGTGTGATGATCGATCAAAATATGTGTTTTGGGATGCTTATCATCCAACCGAAGCTGCTAATATCATCATTGCTAAAGAGCTTCTTGATGGAGATGAAACGATTAGCACTCCTATCAACATTCGTCAGCTCCACGCCTATCGCTTCTAATGACGGTTTGAATTGTGTTCGTGTTGGCCCGGTAACATATTATGATGTGTAGGTCTTTCTCGTATATTACTAATTTTCGTAGTTTGGGCGTGTTTCTACTACTTGTTGAAGTATTATCGTTATCTATTAAACTATGTTTGGGTTGACAATACTTGAAAATGAAATGGTTCGAGTATAATCAATTGAGTTGATGCTCAGATTTGTTTGTTCAGATTGATACTCCGAAAGTAGTTTTTAGTTATGCTCGAGTCCATGAGTTCATAACGACATTGCTTGGTATATAAACTATTATTAATCAATACATGAGATTATGTTTAATCATCTAACAATCAACTAAGGTGGATAGCTTATCTCTATTTTCGATTGTTCTATCCGTGCACATAGATATCGTCATCAATGTCTATACCAACGTCTCAGCAGCTGTTAAATCTGTAGAAGATGCAGAAGCTTTTGATTCTTGGCTTTCCAAATACACGAGGAAATCGATTACGAAAGGATCAGTCCATGGATTTCCAAGGGGAGCACTGGGGCCTGCAACCCACCCTAGATGCCCACCTTTGGGTGTCACGATTAACAAGCAGTTCGGATTTTCCTGCAACAATGATCACATTTGATAAAATGTATATTTGTAATGAGAATGGATTGCTCGTAACATTATAAAGATATTGTAACGGCCCAGATCCACCGCTAGCAAATATTGTCCTCTATGGGCTTTTCCTTTCGAGTTTTCCCTCAAGGCTTTAAAATGCGTCTGCTAGAAGAAGGTTTCCACACCCTTATAAATGGTGGTTTGTTCTCCTCCCCAACCAATGTGGAACATCACAATCCATCCCCTTCGGGGACCAGACACCCGACGATGTGTCAGCCTTCTCGCTGTTCCCCGAAGGAGGGTAGACACGAGACAGTGTGCCAGTAAGGACGCTGGGCACCAAAGGGGGTGGATTTAGGGGCAGTCCCACGTTGATTGGAGGAAGGAAAGAGTGCCAGCGAGGACACTGGGCCCTGAACGGGGTGGATTGTGATGTCCCACATTGATTGGGGTGTTGAACAAACCACCATTTATAAGAGTGTGGAAACCTTCTCCTGGAAGACGCGTTTTAAAGCCTCAAGGGGAAGTTCGAAAGGGAAAGCGCAAAGAGGACAATACAGATATGAACATAGAACCTACAGCTTTGATAATATATTAAGATTTGGTTTCGATCTTGAAATATTCAAATGTAGATTTGGTTGGTTTGGAAGTAGTGTTTATAAGCTTTCAACACGTGAATCAAATGGGTCCAAATTTTTTTTATGTTGTTTAACAGATAACTCAAGAACTCAAAGATAGCTGTGTGAACCTTTATGTCTTCACGGGGGACTCCTCTGTCTGGAGCAATTGGATCATTTGCTGCCTGCAAAGCAAGTTATATACCAACTTTTAACCAGAAATCTTGCTCCTTAACACTAAAAGATCAATATTGTATAGAATGTCCAAAAATATCTGTGAGAGAACAATGTTCTTAGCTACAGTTGCCCAATACATTCTTTAAGTTAAACCGAGTGCTCAAAGAATCTATACTGTCCCCTAAACCAATTATCGCGAGAGTGTTTATGTTTTCGAAGGACTCATCCTCTTCCTAATTAACAATAACTGTTTAAGCCTAGTGCTAGTAGACATTGTCTGCTCTGACCTGTAACATATTGCAGTTAGCCTCACGGTTTTAAAAACTTTGAGGGGAAGCCTGAAAGGGAAAGCCCAAAGAAGACAATATTTGCTAGAGGTGGACTTGGGCTGTTACAAATGGTATCATAGTCATATATCAGGCGGTGTGCTAGCGAGGATGCTGGGTCCCCACAAGAAGTGGATTGTGAGAACCCACGTTGGATGGAGAGGGGGAATGCTAAACCTCTCCCTAACAAACGCGTTTTAAAAATCTTGAGGAAAGTCCGAAAGAGAAAGTCCAAAGATGACAATATCTACTGGCGGTAGCACCGTATTATATTGTTTCCTTATATATTGTTTCCTTATAAATTATGGCTTAAAAGAGTTTAACAGCACTCTTGAGTTCTAAGAGAACAGTGAGACAAGCTAGCATTTAAAAAAAAGTGTACCTGGATGCAAAGCAAAGGAATTTTGACATCCTTTATGAATTTTGAACTGCTAGACTTTGAGTAGTATTCATCAACAGAGTTGAAACCAAATGAAACTGAAAGATATTCAAAGACAAAACAAAAGCTCTAAGCAGAAGAAATGGCTTATATCGACAATGTCTTTCGAACGAAACAACCGAAAATTAAGAGAAAGAATACCGCGAGTTAAGGCATCATCATATTCTCTAACAGTTCTAGCATTGGCTGCCAAAGGAATATTGAATTCACCAGGCATATCATTGAAGAGATCAGCATGCCTGCAATCTCAGGGGAATCTGGTGAGGTGATGCAATCTAAGGCTCCATGGATTTTTCAGTATCAGATTATGACATGATTAACAAAATGAAACAGCCAGACAAAAGAGGATTACTTGCTGAAGATTCGACGTAAAGCTCGAGCGAGCGCTTTGTCATAAACATTGTTGAAGCCCTTCCGGAAGTCCTCATCTGCTACTACTAAATCGAATGGATTACACAACGACACTGCACCAGACAATGGACAGGACAAAGAATCCTGCAATGAAGAAGTAGAGGTGATATGTAAGAGATAAAGATGGACATAGGAATAAATATTGTACAGAGAGATTTTGTTCTTATCCCTGGTAGAGTTAAGAGGATCCCCAGATCACCAAACTCTCAAGCATTCAACTTCGAGTTATTGCCAAATATGTTATTCAACAATGTAATCTTCAAAAGAATAGGTGTATTGTTACAAATCTTGAAATGCCGTAACAGATATCATAGTTGAAACGTCTTACGTTTTAAAATGGAAAACAAAGGGGTGAAGTTAGGCACGGCCCCAACTTCTTCCATTATTACAATAGATCTTCCAAAGTGGTATAATATTGTCTACTCTGAACATAAGCTAACAAGATTTTTTTCTATTTTTATTGGATTGTTCCATCACGACAAACACAGTGTCAAAGCGTTTTTTCTCACAATTTCAGTACCCAATTCCCTTCATTTCATGAGATTTTAGGTTGAAACGTCTTATGTTTTGAAATGGAAAACTAAGGGGTGAAGTTAAGCACGGCCCCGACTTCTTCCATTGTTACAACAGATCATCTAGAATGATGTAATATTGTCCCTTTGAACATAAGCCAACGAAGTTAATATTTGTTTATTTTTTCGTTGAATAGTCCCATCACAACAAACACAATGACAAAGCGTTTCTCCTCGCAATTTCAGTACCTAATGCCCTTCACTCCATTAGATTTTAGGTTGAAACGTCTACCATAGTCGAAACATCTTATGTTTTGAAATGGAAAACAAAGGAGTGAAGTTAGGCGCGACCCCAACTTTTTCCCTTCTTACAACAAATCATCTAAAGTGATGTAATATTGTCCCTTCGATCAAAATGAATAGTCCCATCACGACAAACACAATGCCAAAGCGTTTTTTTCTCACAATTTCCGTACCCAATTCCCTTCATTCCATGAGATTTTAGGAGGCAACCAATAAGTAGAGTAAGGAGAATGATGGATATCAATATGCATTGTTTTAGATTTACCTGTCCCAGATAATTAACAAGAATGTTACCACCAAGAGACCAGCCAACAGCATACACATTAGCCTTGGGATATCTTTTAGTAACATGCTCAACTACTTCACGCATATCTCCTAAAAATGAAGCCGAATAGAACTGCATACATCAGTGTTGTTAAAATGAATCTACAAGCCAATTTGATACTCCAATCAAACATGAAGAACACAAAAAATTGAATACCTGGGGAGTTGTAACAGGGCTATTCCCACATCCACGGCTGTTGAAAACTACAGCCCTCCACCCACGATCTCTGGCTCTAACCAACATGTGTCTTACATAAGAATCCTGACTCCCTCCTGTTAAACCAGGCTGCAGAGGTTCAAGAAACCAATATGAAATCAATTGATATGAATCAAGGACCTGTTAGGATCCAAATTTCAAAACAAATACAGTAAAACTATATAGCAATTTCAAAGAATTCAATCCCATTCAAGGATCAGACTACAAATTCAAGCTCAATTGTGAATTGGGATTTACAGAGTTCGAATTCACTAGGGTTCATATCATTTGGTATCGGAACATCTTTGGCATCGTATTTAATTCATAATTCTTCAGGAAACCAAGAATCAGTAAGCACAAACCAGAAGAATAAGAACAGGTGCATCAATAGGCAGACGGAGATCGTCACCGACAACCCAGTCGAGAGCAACGGTGCCGTTATCCGCCGCACGCAGACACTCCCGGCGGAACCTAACATCGGGGCAACTCCTATAGAAGGAAGCAAAAATGGTCTCCAAATGGCGATTCCACCCAATTACAGGAAAAGGCTTATAAGGGAGATTCAAGTCCTTTAAAGCCGGGAGGAACCGATCACAGCCTCCACCAATGACCTCCAGCGACGGGTGAGGTTGAATCGGCTTCTCCGACGGAAACTCCGACATAGCGACGACGGCAGCGGTGGTGAGACGAAGGGAGCGGCGTCGTTGATTGTTTATGAGTGATGGGGTGAAGGAAGAGAGACGTGAAGTGGTGAGTAGAGAGGAAGAAGGCGTGGAGCCCAAGAAGGCCCTCGCCATTGGAGGGAAATGAAAAGGAATCGGAGTTTGGATATGGCGATGAGGAACGGCTGTGATTATAATGGGTCCTGCACATGCCATGATTCTGACTTTGACAGAGACTGACCAACGGTCCCGCCGGTACGGTGGGAGACTTCCGGTCAGAGGTGATTTTTTCCCCCTTTTTTTATTAAACTTTTCGCGCTAAATAATATATTAATTTTTCAAATATTTTATATTTGGAAGGTTAAATAAATAAATACTTATTTAATCCTTAAATTTTTTAAATAATAAATACATATTTATCTAACATTTATTAATTATATTTAAAACTAAAAAATAAAAATTACTTGCCAAATATATATATATATTTTTTGTAATGATCATGCTATTGTATTGGTTGAGAAAAAAATTATACCTACTCCTAAGTTTATATTAATATATATATTTTTTAAAATAATTATTTAATATTATCATACTCTACATGGTCGGCCGTATTTATCATAAATAATGACGTAGGATACATAAAATAAATATTAAATAATATATCATTTTTAATAATATTTTTGTGTTCGTGTTATTGGCAGTTGGACGTGATATAACATTTTTAATAAATAAAATAATTATGAATTACAATTTATTATTATTGATGATTTTGTTGATAATTAAAATGCTCATGTAATTTCATCCATGAAAAAATATTTTAATTTTAAAAAATAAATTCATATGCTTTTTAAGAAATAAATTAATACGTCGATTAAATACACCCATTGATTTTATAGTAGTCTTATAATTAAACACTTAATTAATTTTTTTAAAGGCTTATTATTCACTTTAAAACGTTTTTTTTTTCTTTTTCCAAATGGCATGTCAAATGCACACTAAATATATATTTTAATTTGTAATATTGGGTGGTTTTTCAGTTTCATCGAATAAACTTATATTAATGATTATTAACATAAATTAATAAAAATATTTTTAAATTTTGTGTTTTGTTTTAGAAAAAATACTTATAAATTTTTAATAGTTTAAATAATACTAGACTTTTATTTTTTTTTAAAGTTTTATCCATCATTTTTAATTAAAAATTATTTAAAAAATATTTATCATTAGATCACGACAATAAATTTTTAATTTTTTTAAAAAATAGTATTAACACCCTATAAAAATAAAAAGTTTTTATTGTTAATAGACGAACAAAAATTATCTATTTACCCTCATAAATCATTTTTCTCTATTACCGGTATTTAAAAAAATAATATTATTTAAAAGTTTATTAACATTACTTTTGCAAATTAATGGACATTTTTTTTAAATATAATACAACGTCTTGTCTATATCATAGCCCGTAACAATTAAAAAATAAAAATAAAAAGTTTTAAAAATATGAATTTAAGGATATTTATTAAGTATTTTTAAGGGTTTAAATGTATTTTTAAAACTCTCCTAAATAAAATATTAATAGTTTTTATTTAAAATTAATAGAAGTATTTTTTTTAATTCAAAATACAATATTTTGATTAATTGAACTATTTTATTATTTAGTGATATAAATTATAATTTTACCGCACAATTTATAAATTGAATTAAAAATAAAAGAATATTGGCCTATCCTTAATAATTGCAATTTCCGAAGGTGGAAGTCTTCCAATGGTCACGCTTCTACGGTCTGGTTCTTTCCGCGTGCTATTTGGACCATGGGTGCCTTGTCATGGCGCGTTCAGTACCCCATTCCACGTTTTTTTTGTGTTTTTGGTCAAATCCAACGGGTCCAATAAACTTAGCCCACGTTTATTAAACAGCAAAAGGTACTAATTTGAATATAATATAAACCATGATAAATATTTATTTATTAAGTTATTTTTATAATTTTCATACATTTTCATCCACATCTACATTTTATCTATGTTTTAAACTTTAGGTTGGTTTTGTGTATATAAATAATAAAAAATAAATAAAACAAGATTACAAACTCGATCTCGTAGATTACAGAGAGGAAGAGATATATATTTAGTATATCCCCTCCTAGTTTTAACGAACATCTAGTGTTTTGATCCTTTTAAGCATAATAAATTGAATTTAGTAAATATGAAGTGGAGATGACGTTTTTCTTCTAAGGTCATCTCGAGATTGAAGGTATGTACACAATTGAAGTATAGGTCGTCCCTAATCTAGGCTCCCAAGCGTAGCATAATAAATAATTCACTAATATAGACAAATTCTAAAATTTGGATTTAAAATTTTATAATTAAAAAAAAAACCAGTTTAATGTTTGGAAATAAGTTTTTATTAAATGTCAGGATACGTGTGAAAGTACGAAATTGTCATTGCTTATTTAAATGCGAGGGATGGATCAAAACGTCTTTTTCTTTTTTCCCTCAAATATGGGGCGAAGTTTTAGCCAGCTATTTTATTATTATTATTATTATTTTGAAGTCTATAGATTAAAATTTAAAAATTTGTTCAATTATTATTATTTTGAAGTCTATAGATTAAAATTTAAAAATTTGTTCAATTATTATTATTTTGAAGTCTATAGATTAAAATTTAAAAATTTGTTCAATTTTCATGGCTTGTTACTGGTTCTCTTCTCGCCATTCTTGACGCATTATTCAATCTTGATATTTGCTCATACTATTTCTAATTCTCGTTTTTTTTCCTATCGTGTTTTACTTTGAAGAAATATCTCCATAGTTTCTCTTTATACACATAAAGTTTTGATAGGAAAATAATCCTAAGCACTCAAGCTTGACTAACTTTTATAGAAACGTAACAATAACTAAACTGAAACCGAAGACAAAAACAAAATAGGAAAGATATAACACATTAAATCTAAAACGTACAATAACGAAAAATGATGAATTACTGATGATAGCTAGAGTGTTTTCTACTTGCTTTTAAGACGAAATGACAAGTAAAAGGAAACGAGAAAACAACTTGGAAACGCAAGAATCTCCACGATGATGATTGTGTTGAGGGAGAATGAAAATAGAAAACAAAATTTCTGAAAATTTTATACGTTTTTATAAAAAAGGGTATTATGGTAATTTCATCTTATAAAAGAGATTATTATTATTATTGGAGTAGTTGACTTGGTAGATTTGTTATAAGAAAAGGTTAATTGGAGCAAAAGTTAATTCAATGGTTTGGTTTTTGAGGCTATAAAGTAAATCACTGTAGATATAATACAGCTATGTCTTAACTCACAAGGAAACCTGCATGTGCTTTTTTTGTACTCTTATGAGTAAAAAGGCAGAAATTGAAGAAGTGGAGTTTGGGGATCCAAGAAATATTGACCTTTGAATGGACATTGTGTCTAATTTTTAGTGAACAATTTTTACGGTCGACTTAATCGCTCCGTTCGTTGAAGTTACCAACAAACTTGTCTCCGGATTGACCTAGAAAAGAAAAAACGAGGAACGCAATAGAACAATTATACACAAACGAAAAATCGTCTATGCCATAACACTCAGACACAACCAAACACAGTCATCGTTGATCTCTGTTTTTCTAGACATGTTTCCCGACATCTTTTATCGATAGACATCGATGAAACTTTCAAACCAAATGGCCTTTAAGATTGTTAAAAGATCCTACGAGATCGAAACTTGGAAGGGGAATTAGTATAAGAGTTGAAAAATCCTGTTAAAAGATCCAAATGGCACAACAAATTCATGAGATTTGAGACAATTTATCAAGGATCACTGCAACAAGCATGAATTCATCACATAGAGTTCTTGCCTGCTCATATATGACCTCTCTATATGGTGAACTACATAATCCAAAACGGGCCTCAAAAATATGAAAAAAAGTAAGGTTTTCAACGGCATGTTTCAGAAATGATTCTAGCTACCAACTCCATAGACGCACCGACAATCTTCTGATGAAACAAGAACAATTCCCAGCTCTAAGCTTAATAATCAAGCAAACTCAGAAAATGGGGCGTACCCAATTTTAATTGACAACTAAACAATAACAGTCAATGACATCTCCAAGAATCTGCACTAGAAAGAGACTATGGGGCTAGTTTGAGAGTTACTTTGAAATGGTTAAAACTTATTTTGTCATGTTCACTTTATCCCGAAACATGTGAAAATCTTGTTTAAAGGTGAAAATCAAACTTTAAATTGATTCGAAGGGGTTAAAGTCATGTTCGAGAGTGATTTTGAACATGACACAAATGATTTTAACCGCTCTAAAATGACTCCAAATCATGCCCTTAAAGCCCCTCAAACCAAAAAAGAAGCCAAGGTAGAAATAACAAGCACAAATATAGAACTGTAAGACAAAAGCAAAGCTAAAGAAACAAGTTAAGGATTATAAAGATGCCACTGCCTACAGCAAGCAACAAAAAAAGCCATTTGGCTCTGTAACTGCCCCAGCAACTACAAACTAGAAGGTTGATTTTGCAGTGAATTCTCAACCGTGACAGAATTTTAAACAAATTGCCTGCTGACCCATGATATCCAACAATCAGAAGAACAAGAAGGGCAAGATCATAACAGAGGAACAGAACAAAGAGGCTTTAGAAATTTCATGTTTGAGCGAACTCGGTATGCGGTAGTCAGTAATAACATGACATGAAAAATAAACGTTGATAACAACAAAAAGCAGAGAACAAATTCAAGTTTCTACACGAGTTGAAAGAAGGGCAAAACAAAAAAAACATCAGCAAAATGAGCAGCAGACCCAACTTCAACAGTTTCTATTTGTAAATCAGCTATATCACTTGCATTTGTATGGCAGAAGTAAAGTGGGAATAAGAACTAGAAAATACCCATTTCAAAGCTCAAATTCTTCGTCCCTCAGAGCCAATTCCGCAGCCTCTTCTTCTTCCTCGTCGAGAATGAAGTATTCATTTCTCTCCACAGGCCTGAACATGTAGAACATCACCATATAAAAGACAAGGCTTGCAATCTCCTCAGCTGCATAGCTCACCCACTGATACTTGTATGCTGCAATGGTCTTGAGCGCGAAAACAACGATCCGCGTGAAATACAAATATCCAATCACAACAATGTAGAACTGCCTGAAAAGAGTGAGTTTTGCCAAATTCCTCGCAGCCTTCCCATCGGTCTTTGATGTCTCTCTCAGAGATCGAATGGACCAAACAATGGGGAAAATTATGGCACAGCAACATATGATATCCACCAACAAGAAGACCTGATTCCAAGTGACCCAGTCCTTAATGAATGGCCCAGTCTCGCCGATCACAACCGAGGCCACGTTAGCCAAGACTTGAAGTGGGATCACAATCATCAACACTTTCTTCTCCTTCTCTTGCAAGAACGGCTTCAAAAATGACCACCCAGTTCCGATCAAAACAATCACTGTGAAAAGCAAAACAACTCGAATGAACTGAAAGATGTAAAACAACACATCCCAACCGTGAGGCGTCCCGGTGGTCTTGACATAATGCTTATCCTCAGCAGCGCAAATGAGATTTAACGCTTTCATCAACAGCAATCCACCCATCAACAAATGGATCCTGTGAACGCTGCGCTTATTTGTGAGGCACGAGTAGACCCAAAGCCCTAAGAAGGCAAGATACGCAAGAGAAAACACAAAATACAGCGAAGGGAGCTGAGTAAGGCCAGCGGAGAGAAAGTCCTTCGAACCATCGCGGTCCAAATTGTAAACCTCCGTCCGCACCTGCATAGAAACCGAGGATTCAGGAGCGCAATTGGCAAAGAAAAGGCTATATTCATTGGGGGAAGTAACGGGGTAGGAACGGCTGAACGAGCTCTGGGGCGGCGGCGAGAGATCCCGGAAGGTAAAGAGGCGATTGATGTAGCGAGAATCAAGAACGCAAAACTGAGGATTTTGCTGGATCTCGAGGAGGACTTGAAGAAGCGATTCTTCAGATAACAGGAAGAATCCAAGGCGAGAAGGATCGATTTCACCAAGCGACGTAGCAACAAAGACCGATTTGACGGAAATGGAGACCTGGCCAGCGTGAGTGAACCCGAATTTCTCGAAGAGAATCATGGGGCGGTTGTCGGAGGAGATCTTGAGGGATTTGATCTCGGCGGTGGAGGAGGCGACGAGAAGGCCGAAGAGAAGGAGGAAGAAGGGGAGGCGGAAGGGTGAATTCGTCATTTCGATGCCGCCGGAGATCGTCCCGAGCGAAGAGTTCAGCAGCGAGCTTTGAGAAGAATGAATACAGGACGGTTAGAAACTTAGAAGAGGAAAGGGGTCGGGCGTAGAATGTGACGCTGCCATGATTTGAACGGTCAAGTATCTGTTTTGACGGAATTGCCCTCGCCTCAGATCTTGCCGGCAGTAGAGTGAAATGGACGAAACGACGACGTTTAAGAAAGGGCTAGCTGAACCAAGATTTGTCGTTTTGGACTTGAATGGATAAAACTATCTAAAAATATATAGTTAGTTTTAATTACTTAAATTAATTTATTCACTCACATTTAAAAAAAAAAATTAATAATTCATTGCGACCTATTTATTATAATTTGCTATACCAAACAAAAAATAAATAAATAAAAAACTAAAGTTTATATTTATTACACGTAAAAAAATTAATATTAAATCTAACAAATTCATTAATTTTTAAGATTTTGAATATGTTAAGAATTTATTAGATGTAAATTAAATGTTCGGGAATTTTTTTTTTAAGTTAGGAACAGTTTTTACCTAAATTGAAAAAATTATAAAAACTTTTAATTTATAATTTTAACATATGAAAATATAAAATTATAAAAAAAATTAAAATTATTTAAATTAATAAATAATAAATACCTAGAAGTAATATTATATTATTTTAAAGGCGCCATTAGGGCTTATTTTAAGTAATGGGCTCAGACTAGGCCCAAGACAAAGGTAGGCCCAATTTAAGGAGGTACCGTTGATTCGTAAGGGACCCATTCTGGTAATCGTTATAAAATTTGGAGCGAAATTGGAGGCAGAAGAATCGAGCAGCCACTGCCTCGGAGAAGAATTGCGTTGAACTGGGACACGGTTCCTATTGACTTCTTCTTCCCCTCTTCCTTCTCTTCCATTTCCCGACCTGTCTTTTCCGGAAGTATCAATCTCGATCTTTTTCCATCTGGATTCTCAAATCTTCACCATTGTGGCATTTCGTAGTGTTCGATCGTTTTGCTTCAACAAGTTTTCGGATTAATCTAAAATCAGCCACCGGCATGGAGAAATAGTTTCTGTAATTGTGAAAGAAGCCGTTCAAAGATTGATCCGAGGTTAAGAGTTTTAGATTCGATCTCGTTTTTGCATTCTAGAACGAGAGAGAGAGAGAGAGAGCGGTGATGTCGTGGTTTAGAGCAGCGGTGATCAGGGCGGTGGAAGCGGGTGCCGGAGGGAAGGACAATATCACCCGCACTGTCCGTAACTATGCTGGTACCGTCGTTCACCATGCAGGGAATGCTGTTGTGGAGGGCGCCAAGATCATCCAAGACCGCATTGTAATTTCATTCTCACTTCTCCACTCAATTCTCCCTGTTTTAAATGGCGTTTGGTTCTTGACATCGTTATGAGTATTGGAACATTTATTACTAGGGCATGGAACCTTACGATATTGGTCTCTGTTTAGTGTGCGGCTTTGTATATTTAGTTATATTACGTCTGCGCGCATTACCAGTTATCGCTTCGTATCCGCGTGTGTTACTTGTTACAGTTTCTGTTTCACTGACGAGTTAAGTTCCGGGTTTGATTTGTGAGGCAGGGACCAAGGAATATGCAGGGATTTAAACAGACTGTAAAAAGGCTGGAAGAAATTTCTGTTTCGTCTAGAGGCGTAGAAAGAGTTCAGTTATTGAGAAGGTGGCTAGTTGCGCTCAAAGAGGTGGATAGATTTTCGTCAGGTTCAATCGAGGGTGATAAAAACAGTCCGACAGATCAGCCTAACGACGAAACTAAAGATTCTCCGAAAAATCCTACACTGGTGTGTATATCAATTAGCGTTCTTGTATTTCCTGAACTTTTTTGTGTGTCTGAGTTGATTGAAGGATTTGTAGTTGTTTTTTGTTCGTTTTCTCCCCCGGCGCTGAACGTCGTGAAATGCTGTTTGATATCTTGCGCAGGTCTATTATGTAGACCCAGATATGGGAGGCGAGCTGAAAACGTTTCGTGATGTATTTCTTACAAGCCAAGCTCTAGAAGGCATTACGTTGTCTATGGTGAGTTGAATTGAATACATGCCAATACCTTTTTGCTTGCAAAACATTGGTATACGAAAATATGCTAGGTAGTTCCTAATATATCAGCAGCATTCATTTACTTCTCTCTCTGTTGGAATGATGTAATTACTTGATGAGCATAAAAGGCCTAAAATTTTAGCTTCTATTCATTTTCTATGTATGTATGTAGTGGTACTCTTTCCCCTCACCCGGGAATGGAGTGATTTCTTGTTCTGAACCACTTTTTGTGGGCTGGAGTTTAACCACACGATAACCCTTTTCTATGACTCAGATTCTTGAAGAAGCTACCGATGAAGAAGAATCACTACTTCTAGAGATATATGGGTGAATATTCATTCTCAGTTACGCCTTACATGTTCTTTATGCCCTGCCGCTGATTTCAGAAAGTTTTCTGACGTTACTTGTGCAGACGAGAAGAAACAATATTAGAAATTTCTATGATCTTTTCCACACTCATATCATTAGACTTTAGTTCCTTTTGTCGTGGCTATATTCAGGCTATGTCTTTTAGGAGGAAAGGAAGTACATCAAGAAATAATGATGAATGTACACAATTTGGCAAATGCATTTTCAGAATACCAAGATGAAGCACTGGTAATGTCATGAAGGCATGAATTAATTTCAGCATAAAATTAGCATGGATAGAGCAGTCATTTCCCTCTTGCACTGCCATTTTTAGGTAAAACGAGAAGAACTGCTCCAACATGTCCAAGATGCAATTGCAGGGCTGAAAATAAATGCTGATTTTGATAGGTGGTGAATAAGCATATCTTTCATATTTCATTCATTGGTCTTCATTCAATTAGATATCTGATACATTATGTATGCATGGATTTTTGTGGATAGGATTACAACTTAACTAAATTGAAATCTATACAACAAGGATGAAGTTGAAGTTAGCTCTAAGGAGAGCTGCTCTAACGAGACTTCCAAGTATGTATGATAAAGAAAGGGAATGCACATGGAGGAAGTTGGAGTTAGTGTCCTAAGAGAGCATACAGTCAAAATTTATCATAAACCAATCCCTATCTCGCTTAGTGTCATTAAATTTATCTTTGTTTTCCTCAATAAAGAAAAAAGTATTTATATTTTTTTCTATTCTTTTAAATGTGATAGAATAGCAATCACTCTCTTTTGCTATACAACCTTGAGCTCATCATAAGAAAGTGAAAATTGCTATAGAATCCACCATAAGAGAAAGGAACAGCTCACACTGAATGAAAGGATTAAAAAAAGCTTTGATACACTGATGGTTGTGTTAGACTGATTGATTGATTCTGATATCCAATTTTGTATCACTGAAGCCTGTGAAAAGATATTTTGATGTTTTGTTCTTCCTAGCTATCATTTTATATGATCCATGTGATGCCCTAGATACAATCTATGTAAACTTCTATTTGTTTATTCCTATTCTTATTTTTAATTTTTTGTTGTTATTCTTCTTGTTCTTAATTTTTTTTAAACAAGAAACAACACCTTTCATTAATGCCTGAATGATTATAAAAGAGTTCAAGAATTTAAAGTCTACGAAGTGTGGGCTTCAGAAAATAAAAGAACATAGCTATTCCAACCAGATACTATTTTTGGGAAAGATAATTTTGGGTGGTTCACAGATGCTAAAAGGATAGGAAGTTCATGAAGCCTTTTGTGGAATATCATGAAAAGCTCGAAACTGCAGTTGAGATTTTTTGTAAGATAAAAGTTGGTAATGGTATCAAAACGTCTCTCTGTTAGGGTTCATGTCAACCTGTTGGCGGCAAGTTACACAAGAAATTTTGGCCTTTCAAAGTAAAAAGATTCATTGGTTTCTGAGGCATGGGAGGAAAGTAGTAGCTTGTGGAAAGTTTTCCTAAGAGGAAATTTGAAGGATGAAGTAGTGGATGACTATTGTGAACTATTAAAAAATTAATTGAAGGTTTCTTATTGAGAAAATGAAAGGGAAAATAGTTAGGTTAGATTCTTCTAAAATCTTAGAATATTGAGTTGGTGGTTTTCGTTGCCTTAAAGACTATTATGGAAATTAAAGGGTCTGAGAAAAGCGAACATTTTGGCATGGCTAGACTTTTTGGAAGGCTATACGTGGTTGATAAAATCCAGCAGATACTAACTTAATAAATAGATACTTGCGCGAGTAGGTCTCTCCTAAAGGCTCCATTGACCAAAGTCTTCTGACTTTATTGTTTAGGAACGTTCCATCTAACACATCTGGAGAGTTAGTTTCCCCCCTTCACTTTAACAATCATTAGGATTTTTTCTCAAGCTCAAAAGCTAGTTTCTTGCGTTCTCATTTCAAAGCTGAGTGGTGGTTTAGTTTTTGAGTGAGCCACCATATAAGTTCTTGGCAACATGATATTCAGAAGCATATCGAATCCAGCATCCTCCTGAAACAGATACTAGTCATCAGAACTTAATCTCAATTTAAGAGCTTGTTCTGTAGTTTCAGTTCTTTTATCTTAAATTTTGATTCAATGATTTGATAATGCTGATGCTTGGTCAATTGGAGGAGAAAGGAATGGATAATCTTTAAACTATTTGCACCATATAATTTTGAGAGGTGGCATAAAGGTTAATATAGTGAAAGTTCAAGTAATGTTTTCTTGGCCATTTCCTTGGAGCGTATGAAAACTAATAGGATTTTTGGGTCTACTATGCTACCCCTGAAAATTTGTGCGCTAGGTTGCCGGCCCATTAACAGAGCAGTTGAAGGAAAACTAGTTTGGGTGGAATGGCAAAGTAGAGACAACACAAGATTCTTATTCAGTGGGACGGTCAAGGTATCAAGGAAGCGATGTGGAAGCCAAAAGTAGCTTTTCAGTTTTCAACCTTTCTCCCACAAGGACAAGGTGAATCTATCGGTGTGGGTATTGATAATCCTCCAATCCAGTTTTTCTGACAGTAGGTGTGGGAATTGATAATCCTCCAATCCAGTTTTTCTGACAGTAGGTGTGGGACTCGTAAGATGGATTAGGAAAATAAAGAGTGGCTGAAAATGTTAACTTGGGAAGTTATCGGCATGAAGTTACGGTAAGTTACAGATAGTTACGGCCTTATGGGTAGTTAATCACTAATGTGAGATTTGATCTTATCTATAATGTTGTTAGTTAATTAGTTGTGGATTTAATAACTTCGTTAGGGAAAGGGGTGAGAAGAGCTTTTTCTTAATTATGTTTAACATACTACAGAGTGTTTTCCGACCTCTCGAATACCTGAATTTGATTGTGTATTATTCCTCCTTTGACTAACTATAAAAGTTCTCTTGTGATTGAGCTAACAATGTGCTAATTTGTGGCTGATCCCATAGTGTATAGGACAACAAGCCTTTCAATATACTATGTTGTTTAATTAAAGTTCATTGTGTAGGTTTTCAAAATTCTCAATTGGTGTTTTTCATTGAGCGGATTAACAGTATAATTCTTCTAATCCTTTTTCAAACAAATTCATTTATTCTTCCAATTTCCTGCTCTCAGAATAGATGCTAAAGCATGTAGTTTGAAAAAAACACTTGATGAAAAGAAAGGAGAGATGCCACCTTCAAGTGGAGATCGAGATAACACATCTGATGATAAAACCACATCTTCCAAGGTGGTTATGATTTATGAATTTATTTTATATCTATAGACATAGATACGAGCCATGTATTAAATGTGGTCGTTTTTCTACTTTACCGTCTTTGATTCTTTACTTTAACTTTAATGTTTTAGCAAGTATTTGTACATCTTTGCTATTACTTGTTATCCTTTTTGAGTTTTAAGAAAGTATTATATTACATTAGATCTCATTATGTAAGTTACAGGTTCTGCAAGAAATACTTTCACAAGTTCAATTATACTCCAAGTTGGAGGAGCTCTTACTAAAGAAGAAGCTGTTCAACGAAGTGGATTCCCCACAGCTTCATGCTGAGAAGGTCCGTTCTTCTCTCCCTGGTTTTAGGGTTAACAAAATGGGATAAGGGAACTAACTAATCTAATGCTTTTGGTTGGTACTGGAGTTAGATTGCATATAACAAACTTCCGTGCATGTTAAGCACATCTGCCATTTTCAATACTTATATTTCCCCCCTTAAATCTTAAAATTTCTACATACGACGGTATCAACTTATATTTTGTATATCTCATTAGTACAATTTACTTATTAAACAAAATGGGATAAGGGAAAATTTTGAGATGAGAAGCATGTTCCTCAATGATGTAAGATCTTTGTTCCTAATGGAAGATTGGTAGTATGCACCATCATGGTGATGTCTCCATGCTCTTCATGTTCTTCAAGTTGATATAAGTTGTTTAAAAAAAGAAAAGTTGGTAATGAGAGAACTTCTAGTCCTGTTATTTATTTATTGATTGATTGTTGATGCTTTTACCATTAAACAACAACAATCAATTGATTTTGCAGGTTGACAAACTGAGAATTTTGTCAGAATCTTTGGCCAATTCTACCTTGAAAGCTGAAAAGCGTATTGTTGACCAAAGGTTTAACATATTACTAATGCCGATTTATGTCTTGCACGTATTTCTTCATTGTTGCTTTTGTGTTTGTTGCTCTTATAAGGGTTCCATGTGCAATATGTCATTTTTGTGACATTATTTTTTAATATGATACTAATTCCCATTACTCATGAAAGAACACAAAATGTGAGGACAAGAGATTCTCTTTCAAGGTCAAGGAGTTAAAACATTGCTCGCATTGCCCAATATAACAAAACACAATAGTTACAAAATAATTTACCACGAGAGCACCAAAGAGTGGCCAAATCTTTCACGATTTTCTCTAAAAACATCATTTTTCCTTTAGAAATTCTGGAAAGCTATACTTCCTTCCTTTTCCACTGCATTTATATCTCTTGCATCACACGTAGAAGTCATATAGGTTGCAGTTTGTACATAATACTAGAAAAGAATTTGTGAAATTCCATGACTTTCCGCAAGCTGCTTGTTGAAAAGTAAGTCAATTGTGAAACTGTTAGGCTTTCTTTAGGTTCATATAAATGTTTTCTTGTGTCATGGTTGATATTTTTTATAGGCTAGTGATAGGCAGGTGGCCATTTCGGTTTTTCATGCAAAAATAAAGGCATCGAAATGAATACAAGAGATATTATGCTGCTCAAGTGAAACCGTCAATCTATAAGCATTACTGTTTTGTCACCCTAAAATATTAAGCTGTTTCAAGAATCTTAATTGGCATTTCAAGTAGAATCGATTATGAAAGAATGAGAGAATAGATATGATTTATTATAAAGCTGGATTTATACTTGTCCTGTGACAGCATCATGCGCAAACGGGCGAACTTGGGTTAAGGGTGTCTTAAAGTGGAGATTCATCTCTGATTCTCTTGTTGAATGATTTCTTATATTTTCTGCGTTGTCATTTGCAGAGAGCAGAGGGAGGATGCACTCAACTTTCGGTTAGCTAAGTCCGAGGAAATGGTCCAAGCTGAGAAGGTAATCTTCCTTCTAAAAGAGATAATTATCCCTTAGAGATGTTGATAGACCCAACAGAAAATATCATAAAGCTACTGGTAAGGACTTTTGCTTTTGGGCTATATAGATTCGTTTGTGTAATTTGCTTTTGATATCTTGCTATCAAATTTCTGGTTTTGTCAATTTCTTGACGCTTCTGTCTGTGCCAGTTTTTTACTTGTTTTCTCCTCCTCATTATTATTATTATTTTGTAGTTATCAATCAAAGTTAAATTGAAGAGTTTGGATAAAATTATTCAAAAATATTTTCTAACCTCTTAGCCTTTTGTTATAGTAACGATTGGACTACAGTATGCATATAATCTTAGTACCATTTTTATGAAATAAATATTTTTGGTAGAAATAAGAAATATAGTACAAGACCTGTAATTTTAGTTTTTCTTTCATGGATAAAATAACATAATGATGAAATATATTATTATAATCTCAAAAATTAGTAATTTTGAAAAATTCCATTTTACAATATTTTGGAAAATTAAAATATCATAAATATGCATATAAAAGTATTATTGTTTTCTATGTGTTTTTAGTTTAGCCATAACTCTTGTCTAGGATAATATTTACATATTTGTATTAAATTTAGAAAAACATTGAAAAAATAAATATATTATAAAACAACTAATACTCAGAAGTAAATAATAAAACAAAAAAACTCAAACAAATTTATATTTCAACCATTGATTGATACAATTAAACAAAAACTGAAGTTTAATCATGATTGGAGAGTGGATTTAAAAATAAGTTTACATCAAAGTTAAAACCGAAAAATAAGAAATAATAGACTTTTAAAATAATTTTACATCCCAGTAATTGGTTCAGTACATTTGAATCAAACATTGGTGTTTATTTTGAAATTTAAAAAAAAAAATTAAAAAATCAGGTAACATACGTTGGGAATAGGGATGTTCTTTTTTCTTGCAGGAAATCCTCTTTTCGGCGAAGAATGGGGAAAATCCACGTCAGCTAAACAGGAATGGAGACGAGGAACATTCCTTGTCCCCGCCCCCGTCCTCTCCCCATTTGGCATTTTTTGATAAACAAATTATTCGTTATACTATTATATATAATTTTTAAATTTAAATCTTTATTATTCAATGACTTAGATAATTTCTTATGCTTGTATAAGAAATAATAATAATCATTTTATATGGAAAATATCTTAGAAAACTATGATTCCTATTCAAATTTTCCAATTTATGATGATGAGAACTGTTTCCGAGGAATTCTGGGGTTATATTACTCTGATTTCTAGTTGGTCTCCCTCCCTTCTTTTCACTTCTTTCCCCTTTTGGTATATTTTATTTATCAATGAAATTTGTTCCTGCTCATAAAAGATTTATTTATAATTGGCACAACAGCTTAGTTGCATGCTTGAATGACGGGTGATTCCTGTCATGATTGTGCTAGTATACTTATCCATTTCATGACTTATTGTAGTCAAACTTTATATTTGTATTTTTCAGGAATTGACATATGATATTAGAGAACTTGAGAACCAAAAGGATAAACTGGAAGCAGAACTGGAAAAGGTTGGGTTTCTTTTTCTGTCATGTTCAATAGACTCTTTCTTGTGACTGCAATCCATTCTTTTTTTTTTTTTTTTTGTTGTTTCGTTCACATTCATTCTCTTGCCAATCTAGTTTCCTTACTTCTATGATTACTTGCTGTGCTTTCATTTTTTCCATATCTTTTCCAATGGGAAGTTGGTGATATACGCTTTATGAGTTACTATAGTATGTGTTCAATGAGAATCATTGATGTCTCAACAGCCAAGAATGAATACTCTGTAGCTTCTCCCTCCTCGAGATAGAATGAAACCAACTCCAGTACACGAGGCACTAACAGGAGCTTCAAACAGGTGAGAAATCTAGTAAAAACCAAGACTGTTGTGGTATATAGATCATCTTCTTCATGCGTTCAACTCTACGGAATGAAAACAAGTCTAACAAAAGTTTGGTATGCAAGTTGAGAAGTTTTTATACGGATTAAAAGAGTCTCCTTGTGCTTGGTTTTACAGATTTGCCAAAGCTATGATTAAAAGTAGTTATTGTCAATGTCCAGTTGATCATCTATATTTGTGAAATCCTCATACAAAAAAACTACAATCTGAATTGTATATGTAGATAATCTTATCATTGCAGAAGATGATATATGGGAAATTCTTAACCTGAAAAAGATGCTAGCAACTGAGTTTGAGATCAAGAACTTGAGAAATTTGAGGTACTCTTTAGGAATGAAGGTGGCATGATCTATGGATGCTATTGTCATTTCTCAGATACATTCTAGACTTGTTAAAGGAGACCAGAAATCTTGGGTGTAAACTTGCTGAAACACCTACGGATCCATAGGCCAACACCAAAGTGAAGAGATTTGTCCAATTCACGAGTGCATGTATCAGGAAAGTTCATTTACTTGTCACATATCAAACCAGACATTGCATATTCCGTAAGCTTTGTTAGCAGCACGTTAATAGTCCAAATGAACATAATCTTAGGGTTACTAACAGAATATTAGGATACCTGAATGGTACTTCAGGTCAAGAGTAATTTTTTAAGAAGTCATGAAACAAAATGGTAGCACTCTATACTAATGCCATTTGGGCTTGGGAATTAACTTATAGAAGGTTTATATCTGGATATAGCCCTTATGTATGGGGAAACTTAGTCACTTAGAGAAGCAAAAAGCATTCAGTTAAAATTAGTGAAGATTTGGACCATCTCTTCCTCCTATGTTTTTTGGCTCAGCTATTATGGTGGAAGATTCTGAAGCCTTCAATTTCACCTGTTATTCCGAGAAGCATTCAGAACTTGATTATCCATTCCCCTGCAGTCAGATGAGTGAATTTTGGTTCCAGTAACCTTTAGATTCTTATATTCTCTTATTGATGGACTGAGTTGCGTACAAATATTTGTTTCTCGTCTGGGCTATAGGTGTCCAATCTCCTCCTTTGTTAACTTCATTCCATCACTGGAATAGAGATATTATTTCCTCTTAAAAAAAATGAATAAAATAAAATGTAGAATTGGATTTTCATTGTCAGTTTATCCAATATTCACTGTGCAGCTTTTTCTGCTTCTTTGGGGTGCGATCTTCACCATAATACTTGAACTTTGCTTTTACGTATCAGCTTTTGTGAGCATGTATATGTTTCAGGTCAACACATTGCTGTCTTCTGCTCGTATGCGCCTTCATAATGCAAGAGAAGAAAGAGAGCATTTTGATGAAGCGAGTAGCCAAATGCTTGTGCACTTGAAGACAAAGGTAATCAAGCTGTTGGTTGTGCTCTTGTTCGAACTAATTTCTTCTTTCAATAAAGTGTCAAATTGAATGCCTTTTTTTTTTCTCCCTTTCATTAGTTTCTCTAATGATTTTCTTTGGTTATAGGAAGATGAGCTGTTCAAATCTGTTGCTTCATATAAAGTAGAAGCCACTGCTGTAAATGCATGTAAAAACTTTTTAGAGAATACATGGGAGCTACGGATATCCCAAAGACAAAAAACGGAGGAGCTTGTTGAGTATGTTAACCTTTTTGGTTAAAATATTATTTGAGTTACGTTGCTTGTTTTGGAACCAAAGAGATGGAATCAGCTACCATGTCTTTCCCTTTAAGTTCTTTCTATTCTAGTATCAGTAAACTGCTTGATCCTTTGTTTCTTCACTTTTTCAAGTGGTGAGCTGGAAAAATATGGAGATTATTTTGTGAAGTTGGTCATCAGCCTTCTCTCTTCTTACAAGGTACCAGTTATAAGGCTATCTAGTTCACTGATTTTATCTTCAAGAGATGATTTACTGTTTTCTGATTGTCGTGCACATTGGCCTACTATTCTCATTAGGAAAAACTGGAGCCCTCACTTTCTTCAATCAGGAAACTTGAGGAAAACTTGAGCTCGATGAAAGAGTATAGTTCTTCTGTTAAAAAAAAAAAACTATTCTTATTGAGAATAACTTTGATATAATTAACCAGGCTGCTGAGACCAACTTTCCTCAGGTCAGATGTCTCGCCCAATACAGATGATGGAAGCTTACATGTCGATCAACAACGGAGAAAACTCGAAGAGGAATATTTGGATATCGAATCCAAGGTAGTATTATGAATGCTTAGAACTTTCTGTTCACTCTTAGGGTGTTCATTTGATCCCGTATTTCAAAACTATGTTGCATTTTCCACTCACAATCTCTAATTTGTGGCTGTGTTTAGCTTTATGTCTTTGTATTTCATTATCTCATTTAATCTCTCTGGTGTGTCTATTTCCTGGCTTTTCTTTACTGGCCAGTTTGTTTCCACCTTAAGCACTGTGGATACAGTACGAATGCAATTCTATGAAACAAAAGGAGTTGTCAGGTACTAAAATAGTGTTCGACTAGACAAGGAGTTTTTTACTTTTATCTGCCCCTTGACTACTTGACTAATAATTTAGGCACTTTTGGCCACACGCTGAACTTTTGATCCAGGAATTTTGACGAGAAGGTACAAGAGTTATTTGATGCGCTTGAAAAGATAAAACAAGAATTTGAATCCATCAAGAGACCAAAACTGTTGATTGAAACCACAAGGCAAAGGTCAGAGTTAGCGGTCAATGAAAAGTCACATATAGATTCAAGTTCATCTGAACAGACAGCCGAAGTTAGAAGACTAAAATTTGAAGATATTAATGACTCCTTGGCAAAGGGAACAAAGAACTTTAGCACGAAAGCAGAAATGGCGAAACCAGATTCGACTGAGGTCGATACAGTTGACTCGAACGAGGAGATAAATGACTGGGAATTTGATGAACTTGGAAGGGACTATGATGCAGCAGCTTCCAACGACCAAAGAAGATGAAACTTCCATCCATCCATCCATCCATCCGGTATGTTGTTGTGTTTAATCATATCTTTATAATTCAATTCCTTATAGTAACACCTACCCATGATAGAAAAATGGTATTATTTACATGGAAGATTCATGAAAAGCAATAATACAATGATTAAATATATAGTTGTTTTATGCTTGTTTGGGGTGGTGGGTAGTAGCCCCATCGAGAACATCCTGTGTGTACTGTTGTACATTGTGTAGTGTGGCTTTATGCTGAAATGGAACAATGATTTATGGTGGGTGGCATGGCCCATTTACTGTTGAACTGCACACACACCACACACACATATATATATATGGAGTGGTAGTAAGGCAGTGGGGGCGGAGGCGAAGGCTGGTCACATCCTAAGCTTGACAACCAGCTGTTGGCCAATGTGCTTAAAGAGACCCACTGCCTATTATCTGCTTACCACGTGACAGCACTTCTTTCAATTATGTTCTTCTTTTTAAACTATTATTATTATCTTTTGTTGTACGGGAAATAAGGTGTTGATCACTATTTAATTTTTTATTTTTTATTTTTGAAAATTAAGCTTATAAGCCCTATTTTTAATCCAAAGGGATGACAGAGAAGGTGAGTAATTAATTAATTAAACCCCAAAGGAAGATCTGATCTTCCGACATGTTGACCAGGTCAAAACAAGGAGCCCCATATGCCCTGGATTGATAAGCCCTATGCAAATTTTATATATATATTTATATATATATTTCTCTGATGTTCATATATGGGAAGCAGGCAATAAATAACTATATGTCCATAAATTTTGTTGTTGGAGGAACAGACATTTCCAAGTTAAATATCACATTCCCAACTATTTGAAAATATCATAAAAAAAAACATTGTGTTTCCTGCCCGAACTTACCCAACAAAAAAATATCGTTACCTTAAGACCATTATGACTATACTCGTCGTTCTTTAGGGTTTTGGTCGTCAACTCCAGTATTATCAGGTCACCAATTTTCTTGACCTTTCGAAGTGTCAGTCAAATTAAACTTTTATCATATACTTTAAATTCAAAATATTTATCTAAACCCTCTTGAAAAGCTTGAGATTTAATTTCATATATGGGTAAGTATGCACTTAAATGTTGAATCTATTCAAGCTAGCAATAGTTTTTTTTTAAAAAAATTAATTCCCGATTGGGCCTCAAAGTTTAGAGCATGAGATTTATACACGTGGCTGAATTTCTGGCAATAATAAATAAAAACAAAAAGTTGCTTGTCTCTTTCACCCACATCTTAGTCCTTGGAAGTATTCATTGCATGAATATATGTGTATATGCATTAAAAAAAATTACAGATATAAAATAATATAAAATCGTAATTTCAACTTTTTATATTTCTGACACCTTTTCTTCAAAAAGGAAAAAAAGGCAAATCTTCCAGACCTTCCTAAAATGATTATTCCATGTAATAATAATAATAATAATAATATTCTTTTTAGGCGAAATAATTACACTATTTAGACATAATGGATTTAAATAATTTTACTTCAAATTTTAGAGAAAAAAATTGATAATCATTTAATTTTCACGTCAATTGTCATATTTTATTTTTCTTCTTTTTCAAAATTATTGTGGTAAATTAAATCATATGATATTTTTCAAAAATTTAAAAATTTTGGGATTAAATTGAGATAAGAAATCTGTGGTTTTTTTCTTTCTTAAAATTTAAAAGCAAATTATTTTCTATAAATTTATCAATAATTTTATAAGAGAAAAAAAATATATATATATATAGGTGATGATACATATGGATATTGATGGAAGAAGATCTTTGTTTTTGAAGAAATAACTTGTAGAATAGATGTCCTCTTAATTTTGAACATCCAATATCAAAAAAAGAAATATATAACTAAGAGTATACACAAACTTAGTTGAATTTTTTTGGATTAACTACAAATTTTGAATTGGTAACTCGAGCAATCTGAATAAAAGTTCATAATTTAACCTACAGGTTGAGTTAGATTGATTTGTCGGGTGTTTTTCTTTTTAACTATCTAAAAAATAATACCTATTCATCATTCATGTTATATTAAGAACTAAAATTTAATAAAGCTTAATTATCAAAAGTCATAAGACATTACTAATACCAATTACAAACGTTAAATATTTTTCATCTTCGTAGTAATTATAAAAGTAAGTTAGGTTGACCTGACAACAAAATGTCACGTTAAGAATGATATAATAATTTAATGCATGATTGTCTTTGTAGAAAAATAATAAATAAACTCAAAATATTATTTTATTTTCACTTTGGGAATGAAAAAAAAAAATTATATTAGCTCTGAAGTTTGAACCCGCAGAAAGAAAATTTGAATTTGCTAATAAAACTCGACAATCTCTCACTTCTGGTCTGCCCTCTCTCTCTCTCTCCGCCGCCGCAAACATCCACTCCACCCTCTCTCCGTCGTCATATCGCCATGGCCACCACCGAAGCTCCATTCACCACCGCTCCTGCAGAAGAAGACTACATTGACATGGAACTCACCTCTTCCCCTTCTTCCAACTCATTCAGCTATTCCATTAGATCCCCACCGCCGGCGAGAGATTTCGAGTTCCAAATCCAAATGACATCATTTTCCGGTGAAACAGAGCAGACAACTTCACCAGCCGACGATCTCTTCTACAAAGGAAAATTACTTCCACTCCACCTCCCTCCCCGTTTACAAATGGTTCAAAACCTCCTCCATAGCCCCAACTCCCATAACCCATCAACAAAAAACAAATCTTTCCCAGAAAATTTTCAGATTCCTTTCATCGCCATTAAAGCTCCACCTCACGAGTCCTGCAATTTCTCACCCACTGAGTCATCCAGAGCGAGTTGCGAGCTGAACCCAGATGAGTATTTGTTGAGATTTAGAGGAGAAATTAAGGATTTTGTTGGAAACCCACCAAGAAAATCATGGTCGAACAAAGTTAAGCAATTGAAACAATCCTCACAGGCTTATTTCAAGGCATTGTTTGGGAAATCTCCTTGTTCTACTAAATCCTTGTTCAATGAAGAAACAGAGTGCGGTTTCAAGAACAGGGTAAGCTCAGGGAAGTTCATTAACAAAACCCCTTTTGGTAGAATCGATTACAACAAATGGAAGATTCAAACTACTTTCATAGAGAAGGAAAAAACAGAGGAATTTTCTGGTAGCTCTTTGAACATGAACAACAATCACAGAAGGTCGTTTTCAGGGGCCATTCAGACAGCATCTTCTTCGTGTTCTTCGTGTTCTTTGTGTTCTTCGTGTTCTTCGTGTTCTTGTTCTTGTTCAAGCTCATCTTCAGGTTCTTCATCTCTGTCATCATCATTTTCGTTTAAGAGAAGCAACAGTGCAAATTCAGAGATAGAGAGGTCCATAGAAGGGGCAATCGCTCACTGTAAACAGTCCCAAAAGGTGTTGGATAATTCAAGGAAAAGGGAAGCTGAATCTTCACCAGAAACGTGTTGTGTTTCTGTTTCTAAGGTTTTGCCTTGTGGGAATCAGAAAAGTTATGAACTTTGCAGGATTTGATGAATGGATACTCTGTTCTTGTTCTTCAATGGAGGGTCTGCTGAGTTTGATTGTACATTTGAAGTAGCTGAGAAAGATGAAGAGAAGCTTAACAATGGAGATTCAGATTCAGGAGGATGACGAAGAAGATGAAGAAGAAAGTTGTTCTAAATCATTCGATGTGGGAAAATTGTATAGTTGTTTGAGTTGCATCAAACAGCTCTTGTTTTGATTACTTTTCAAATGTTTTATTTTACTCCTTAAATTTGTTTCAAAATATCATAAACTTGACCGATTTTGATGTGTTCATACGATGATTCGAGAACTCTATTCTTCAAAAAATACTTTATTTCTTAAATTTGGCTAGTAGCTTAAAAAAAACAATAAAATTTTAATATTAGTTTTTGGCTTTTATAATCTTCCAAACCTAAATATTTAATATATTATTATAGGCTGTGATAATACAAAACTTTAAAAAAAAAAGAAAAAAAAAACCTTAAAAGTGAATGTCTAAATATTTGAATCTCAAACTTTAAAGAAACGAAACAAATATTTAGATTTCGGAGTTATTGTATCTCCTAATGAATATTAAAAAGTTAGGATTTTGAATGAAAAATATTGAAAGATTCACGAGAATGTTCCATAAATTTTTTTTTTATTATAACATTGAATTATGATACTAAATCCTTAATTTTTAATTTAATTTTAATTGAGTCTATATATTTATATATTTTTCTGATTTATTTTCTTAATTTTTATTTCTAGAAACAGCAGAAGCAAACAAAATAAAAAATATATATAAAAAAAAAACCCAAATTTTTTTTTTTTTGCCTATTAATAAAATATAAGATTTGATTGATTATGAGCCTCCATAACATTTTGTTCTCAGAATCATCTCAATTCATGCTTCTAGACTTGGACCGAAATCAAGCTCGTTAAATATCATTATTTATACGTATATTATCATCATAGTCATAGTTCAACTGGTTAATGTATATATTTTCGATAAACAAGTCAAAGGTTCGAATTCTCGAGCGATCTCACCCAATATTAGAAAAGAAAACCACATTTTTGAAATAGTACACGGGTTAAAATCGAGATAGGTTTACTCTTTCAAAAACTAAAAACAAAATCGTTATCGAAATAGTAGGTTTGGTAATGTGTTTGAAAGGAGGAAGGGATGTGTGTTGTGAATAATGGTATTGTTGGGAGCAGCCAAGGCAGAAGAACATGTGGAGAGTGTCAGATAATATAAGGTTCAAAGCATCTCAACATTATTTCCTTTGAATCCAATGTTCCTAGAAATAAAATAACAAACGGTCGTTAACTCAACTCGTACAGATATTAGACTCTTTGGATTCGTGTTTCAAAATAGGTCAAAGTCGAAGACTACTTATCGGTGCTAAGAGCTTGCCTCGAAGACATATGTTACTAGCTATGTTCATGACATATGTTACTAACTATGTTCATGACATATGTTGCCTCGAAGACGTGTTATGAGCTACGTTCATGACTGTAAAGACGTTATCGTTACTGTAAAATTCCACGTTGGTAGAAACCTTTTTCTACAGATGTATTTTAAAATCGTGAGACTGAAGGCAATACGTAATAGGCTAAAATAGACCATTGCTGCTAGCGATGAACTTGGACGGTTACAATTGGTATCAGAGTTAAACACCAAACGGTGTGCTAGTGAAAACACTAGGCTCACATCGGTCAGAGAGGAGAATGAAGCATTTCTTATAAAGGTGTGGAAACCTCTGCCTAATAGACACATTTTAAAAGCATGAGACTAATGGCGATATATAACAGGTAACAACAAACTATATCTACTAGTGGTGGGCCGAGTTTGGGCTGTTATAGTGGTATCAAAGCCAAACCTCGGACGATGTCTTCAAGGGGGTTGATTGTGAGATCCTACATCGATGGAGACCTCTTGCTAATAGACACGTTTTAAAATCGTGAGGCTGACGGCAATACATAACGAGCCAAAATAGACAATATCTACTAGCAGAAAGTTTGAGTGGTTACCGTCACAAGTATTCCGACTTTCTCAGTAGAACAAAAGCATTCACGTGTGTTTACTCGTTTCCCAAGCCTATTCCATCCACAGAGATGAGCCCCAAGAAGCTGTCCCACACACTTTTTGAAGGTTAATTTTTACAGGTTCATTCATCCTTGAAAAAAGTGTAAAAAGTTTTCGGAGTCATGTGTTTATAAGCTCTTTAAAAAATTCAGCTTTTTGCTAACCACATCTATTCCTTTCCATCAGGTCGGAGGCTCATGTTTTCGTCTCTTTATCCAAGACGTGTTGTTTATGGCCGCATGTCGAGATCCACATCTATTCCTTTTCATGAGGTCGGAGGCTCTATGTTTTCGTCTCTTTGTCTAAGACGTGTTGTTTATGGCCGCATGTCGAGATCCTGGTCATACTTGTCCGAGACATGTTATTCATGGCCGCATGCCCATTCTAAACCCTTTATACATGCTTTCACCTTAGATAGGTTTTTACCATTTTATATTGTGTCAATATAGAAGTATATGACCGTTTACCAAAATCATGTCACACACGCAAGAGCTAAAATGACTCAAAATGTACTCAAGACTCAAGCATATGCCGATGTTGCTTGCTCGCGAAGCTTGAATTTCTCACGACTAACTTGTTCGTTGGATTAGAACGAGTGTTACACAATCGCTATCTCATTGCTCCAAAAGCACGATTTGTGGCATTGAACATGCAAGATCTTGGGGTCGAGTCCCTAGCCGGGTACGCTATGTGTTGCGTGGCCAACCTCATAAATAGTAAGAGTAATATCTCACATTTAAAATTTAGAAAAAAAGATAGAAACGAAAAGGCTTTGAAGACATTTAGACATTAGTATTGTCAAAATTGAATCTTCAGCCTTCACTGACAACTAACTAGCTTCTTCATGAAAAGTAAGAACAAAAGAAAGGTACAAAATTTCACTTTACAAGCAAGCAATCCTCTTCACTAATTTTTTTTTTTTTTTTCTTTTTTGCTTTTTTACATTTTCTTTTAGTCATGAACAACAGATACTCTATGAATTAATTACATTAGAAGAAAGGTATGCATAAACTATTATGGATGATATTTCGAGCTGGCTTGGACGATTCAATACGCCATCCAAGAAATCTTAACCCAAAGGCCCTTAGGATCATCAGATATGTTTCATCATCTGTTCAAGAAACGACTGCATCAAAGAGGAATGATGGTCTGAAAATGGGAACCTGGAGTAGTAGTACTATTACACATCCTCTGGCACAGCACAAGTACCCCCTAGCTGCTGAACTGCAATGGGGCAGGGGATTTTTCGGGATAACCGTGTTCGAAACGTCGGGAGGATCATATCAAATGGCATAGATTGGGTTTACTTCTGAATCAGACTCTGAATGACGCCATGAATTGGTTCCACTCCTCATAATCTTCATCTTTTTTCTCACCCTTCTGATGCGTTTGGACTTGATCACGTAGTATGTCATGGCACCTAGAATGCCAGCCATTGTTACACCACCAATGATGGAAATAAGAACAGCTGCCCATCTGTTACGCCGACCAACCACAATAAAAGATGAAGAAATAAATGCTATTGTAGTGCAGACGGATGCCAACCACATTAACTTATTGATCACTTCCACGACTCGTCTCTCTGATTTCGTCTCTCCTCTCACGACTGTTATTTGAACCACAACGACTGCCAAGGATGTGAACAAGGCAATGGCATTGAATATGAAGAACACTTTGAATGATGGACTGCCAACCATCACAGCCATTCCAGTAATATCGTCGCCACCCGGAACCGTGAAAATTGCTGCGAATGCAACTGTTGCAAAGAGCACAGCAACGACTGTGATCGAGTTGGTTGCGTTGTTTATTCCAGCTCTATGGAGCTTCCGGAGTTCCTTTGCAATCCCATTCATGTTTCGGTTCGTCTTGCGAGCTTGTTCAAGCTGATTATGGACATCCTTTTTTATCTCTGTCACTGTTTGTCTTAGCTCATCTCGTGGTTTGTTGAGATCAGTTGCGCATAATGCCCCACAACGTGCGAAGCATTCTTTTATCTCTGAGGTTTCTTCAGATAGCGGAAGTCCTTCGGCTATGTCATAGGCTGTTTTAAGGTCTCTAGTCAATGCATTCACATTCGTGTCCCGAACGAGTACTAATTCATTGACAATCTGCAAGGGATTATAAATATTCATGAGAGCTAGCTCATAATAAGTTTGCAATAATATTATTGGTCAAAGATCATTCGACATCCAAAATGGTTCTGCTAAAAAAATTTAGAATGATTCTTCCACGCTCACAAAAAATCAGCTAGTGAATAAAACATACCATCAGTGTTCTTAGAAACAGAAAGTTATGCTCATACAAGTTCAAATAAGAACCTAGCAGAAAAGACCTCTAGAAATCCCTCATCCAATCATGTTTACAGATTCTGGACCAGGCTAAGCCCTGGAAAATTTGGTGAACAGAAATATTGTGTGTTAGGAGGCTCTACCTAAGGCAGTTTTCTTTATCCTGAACTATATGTAAAGCTGTTATCCTTGTGCCACCATGGGGTTACAAGTATCCATGCACGCTTAGGCTTGACCGGGACATTCGACATGCGGCCATAAACAAGTATCCATGTACGCTTAGGCTGTTATCCTTGTGCCAGCCTTGGGGTTACAAGCAAATTCTGTCAAAAGCAGTTGCTAATAGTTTGTACTTGTGTCAAGCACGGTTAGGATAACAAGGCAAACTCGATACATGACTTCAGCTGCCTGATAATTGGTTAAATAGACTAAGTTACTTCAAACTACCTGATATGACTAAGTTACTATTGAGTTCCTGCTGACCTGAGTTGAACTTGGTCTCTGACATGATCATTCATATATATATATATATACACTTTCTTATGTCCAACCATGTGCTCAAACTCAATTGAAAAACTAAAAACCAAAACAAGAAAGTCAAACAATATCCAACTCATAAGCATGGATGGTCAAATATGAAAAACATATGACTGTACGTAATTACTTTTTGTAATACCAATGGATACCTCTGCCCTCCTTTTCCTGGTTGCAACATGTAATGCAGTATTGCCGAACCTGTCAGGAAGCATGACAAGGGCTGGATCTGCATTAAGAAGCAGCTTCACCACTTCACAGCTGGTTCCTTTTACAGCCATATGCAATGCTGTTTGCCCTTTCTTGTCATTCCTCCTAGCCAGTTGTGGATCTTTGCGAAGCAAAGCTTTCACAATTTCAACATGCCCTTGTCGAGCAGCTAAATGTAATGCATTCTTCCCGTTGGACCTCGGTATCTCGAGCGAGCTAGAATCTGTTGAAAGCAACACATTGACTACTCCGATATGGCCTCTTGTAGCAGCAGAAATAATAGGAGTTGCATTTGATTGGCCAACTGTTTTACTCAGTCGTGGATCGTGGTTTAACAATACCTGGACGATGGCTGCAAAAGATACTTTCTGAGTTTAACTGAAACTACATCATGCGGATGTTCATGAAGGTACGACACCGAATCTTGGTAGAAAAACGTCAACCTATCTTATTAAAAACTATAACAGAATCATCCAAATCATGCTTGCTTGCTCAAAATTTATTGGGGTCCCTAGTTTCTTAAAAGAGTTCTTATTTCTACTGAAATTAGTCAATTATAGACTAAGCAGCACCCAACTGAAAATGTGGCACGATTTAAGGTAAGTAGGATCCATATTTCTTGATTGAATGCCTACACTATCCTTCAGTCCATTTATTGAAAAAGCAGCAGAACATGAGCTTCAACACAAGAATGAAGCAATAGATTAGTGGATCCACAACAAAAATTGGTCGATCAGGACTGTTGGAATGGTACGAGTTCGTGGATTACTACTTTCCCAATAAGATTATGCCATGAAAACTCAATTCAACAATAAATACACGCAGCAAAACCTGTCATGAAGGACAAACTTGGAGTAACAAAAATGACAGAAACAAAAGAAAGAAGCTTATATTGGAGCAGTAAGATACCTTCATGACCTTGACTAGCAGCAATATGAAAAGGATCAAAACCAGACCTATTCTTCATAGTCATGCCCTCCTCTGTGGAATACTGCAACAGCTCCTTCACAATATCTAAATGCCCCTTCTCGGCAGCAGTAAACAACGGCGTCTCTCCCAACTCATTCACCTCATTCACAATAGCAGACCTTATCTCTGCAACCTCTGCATCAAAATCTGCTCCACTCAGAGTTCCAACCATCTGAGCATCAATTTCACCCAAAATCTGTCTCACAGCAGTCAAATCACCCCTCTGCACCGCCAAATGCAGCTCAGTGTCATTGTGTCTGCCTGTCACCTGCTTCACATACTTCTTCTTATCGAACCTCTTCCCAGAATTGGATAAAACCAGAGACTTACTGGAGTTCGATACGAGCAACGTCTTCCCTGAACTGGACAGCACCAAACTCGGTGTCGTCGGAGAAGGCGGAGGCTGCAGCTCATACAGACAGCTGGTGCTGGACGAAAGCCGCAGCCCTGCCTCCAGGTCCCTCACGCCTAGTACCAAAAACAAAACCAAAAGAAGATTCAATCAAAGTCATTCATATATCCTAAATAATAACAAATGAATATATTGTTGTGCCCTAAAATCCGCAATGAGCAATGCGGTAACCGTAGCATCAAAATGAATGCAATTTCTTGCTATTCATCAATACCATTAAACCATAAAGCAATTAAGAAAAAGGAAAAAGAACGAAATTAAACGCCAATCTCAATCATTCTTCCAACCAATGCTGATATCGATAATGCAAGAAACAGCAAAACAATCGCAAAAGCCACATAGCTCTAGTACCTTGACGTTCGAATTTCTCAGGCATCTCGTCGATGAATCGACGTATAACAATCATTTCAGCACCAAAAAAGTTTAAAAAAAGAAAAAAAGAGAGAGAAAAAATGAGTAAGAACAAATGGAATTGATTATAAACAAAGAATACCTGTTTTGATTCCAAACCCCATGGGTGAAATTCAAGGAAAGCCAACCCTACAAAATCACCATTGTTAGAAGAATTTTATTTAGATTTCTATGAAGAAGGAAAAGAGATTTCATGGACATTCAAAACGAGAGGGAAGATCGGGGGAACGAAGGCTTCACCGATGAGGGTAGAGAGAGAGAAGAGAGAGAAATTGGGCGCGAGGTTTCGGCTCTTGAAATAGACGACGAAGGCGAGCTCATAAAAAAAAAAAAATGAAACTGGTGGGGCCCACATTCAAATTCGCCACGTCAGATTTTTCTTTTCTTTTTCTTTTCTTTTCTTTTCTTTTTCTTTGTCCGTTCCTTGTGGGTTGAATTTTCCCGCGGGAATATAAACAAAACTATTTTCCAACTGTCACATCATCTTTAAAACTCAATTTCGATTTGTTTTTTTTTCTATTAATAATATTATTAAGTTTATTTAAATTAAATTTATTATCATTTTTTTAATTGCTCCATATTATACTTTTCAAATTGCATTGAACTACACAAAATTGGGTTAATTTATAATATTTATGTTCTTCAAGGGTTTGACTGTAAAAATCAATAAATATTTAAGGACTTCACTGCAAAATGCCCTAAATTTAGGGGAGAAATTGACCAAATTTCATGGGTCAAAAAGTGGCACTTCATGGTTTAGTATTTGACAACTCTTTGTCAACTCATCATAGCTCGTTACAGCTCGATTAGTTTAAACATTATAATTTTTTTTTTCTTTCTAAAAGTTATAATATAGAATTAAAAAAATTATAAAATTAAATTGAACCACTACTTGAAAATAGATAAAATAAAAATAAAATAAATATTATCGGAACTACTTGAAAATATTATCCGATCCGATCCCTTTAAAAGCTCCAAAGCCCATGATCACCGCTAGCATCTCAACCATGGCGTAAATGCCTCTCGACCCACCAACGCTCATTCTCTCCCCAATAAATATAACCCATTTCTCGGAACTCTGCCTCGACGGTCAAGATGGAATCCTTGCCTTATGCCCACGTTGATTCGAGCCTTCGAGCCCTCGCCGGTCAGGCCGAGGGCTTTGGCCGTTCTGCCATTGGTGGTCTTTATGGCTCTGTTTATTGTGTCACTAATTTAGCAGGTCGTATTTTCTTTATCCCATTTTTTATGTATTTGGTTTGATTGTTTGATCCGATTAGTTGTTGAGACTTTCTTACATTAGGCACATGAATGATCTCTAAGTTCTCTGTTGGTTGGCTTTATTTTTGGTTATTTTCCCTTTTTTGTATGCTTTGTTAGGCGAGTGGGGGGAAGAACTGAAGTTCTTTTTGAGAAATTTAGCAATCATAAGGGCTAGGGAGTTGGATTTTGGATTCTGCATTCTCTACCTATGCCTTGTTGGGATGTATTCACGAGTTTGACAATTGCTTCCGAATTTCATATCGTGAGATCCGACTTCGATTGGAGAGGGGAATGAAACATTCCTTTTTAGGGTATGGAAATCTCTCCCTAAAGGATGTGTTTTTAAAACCTTGAGGGGAAGCTCGGAAGGGAAAGTTCAAAGAGAACAATATCTACTAGGGGTGGGCTTGAATTGTTACAAATGGTATCAAAGCTATCAACCAGGGGGTGTGACAGCAAGGACATTGAGCCCCAAAGGGGGAGGATCGTGAGATCCCACATTGATTGGAGAGGGGAACGAAACATTCCTTACAAGGGTATGGAAACCTATCTGTGATATCCCACATCGGTTGGAGAAGGGAACAAAGCATTGTTTATAAGGATGTGGAAATCTCTCTCTAGCTGACACGTTTGAAAAACCTTGAGTAGAAACCCAAAAGAGAAAACCCAGAGAGGACGAAACATTTTTTATAATGGTGTGGAAACTTCTCTCTAACAGACGCGTTTGAAAAACCTTAAGGGAAAACCCAGAAGTGAAAACCCAAAGATGACAACATCTACTAGCGGTAGGTTTGGGTTGTTACAGATGGTATCAAAGTCAGACACCGGGCGGTGAGCCAACGAGGACGCTGGGCCCCAAAGGGTGTGAATTGTGAGATCCCTCATCGGTTGGAGAGAGGAACGAAACATGTTTTATAAAGGTGTGGAATAGCATACACGTTTTAAAAACCTTGAGTGGAAACCCAGAAGAGAAAACCCAAAGGGGACGAAGCATTCTTTATAATGGTGTGGAAACTTCGCTCTAGCATACGCGTTTTAAAAACCTTGAGGGAAAACCCAGAAGAGAAAATCCAAAGATCGACAATACTTACTAACAGTGGGTTTGGGTTGTTATAGATGGTATCAAAGTCAGACACCGGGCAGTGAGCCAGTGAGGACGCTGGGCCCCAAAGGATGTGAATTGTGAGATCCCACATTGGTTGGAGAGAGAAACGAAACATTCTTTATAAAGGTGTGCAAACCTCTCCCTAGCATACATGTTTTAAAAAGAAACCCGGAAGGGAAAATCCAAAGAGGACAATATCTGCTAGTAGTGGGTTTGGGCTGTTACACTCTCTCTAGCGAACGCGTTGGGTATCTGCTAGTGGTGGGCTTGAGTTATTACACATATACACCGTATACAATACTTCTATTTGGTTCTACCTTGCAGTTCTCTAAGAAATCTTTACATCTGTACTTTCTCATTGTTGTAGATGATGGTCCGGGATCGCTTAGGTTCG
Organism: Cucurbita moschata; assembly: GCF_002738365.1. NCBI lineage: Eukaryota > Viridiplantae > Streptophyta > Magnoliopsida > Cucurbitales > Cucurbitaceae > Cucurbita > Cucurbita moschata. The sequence continues at coordinate 3,016,977 of NW_019268531.1, forward strand.
GGTGTCGTATGAAAGAGCCCCTTTGGATTATCTTTGAAGTTTCAGGCACAATTCACTTGTCGACATTTCTTAGCGTGTCATCTTATAAAACTGTAGATGGTCGTGGACAAAGGATAAAATTTACAGGAAAGGGATTGAGGCTGAAGGAATGTGAGCATGTAATCATTTGCAATTTGGAGTTTGAAGGTGGTAGAGGTCATGATGTTGATGGAGTTCAAATCAAACCCAATTCAAAGCACATATGGATAGACCGTTGCAGCCTCCGAGACTATGATGATGGGTTGATTGATATCACCAGAGGAAGCACAGATATCACTATTTCTAGGTGATAGCAAGCTTCATGTAAGAGCTTTCTTGGTGCCTTAACAATCTAACATTGTGTTTATCTATAGGTGTCACTTCTCACAGCATGACAAGACGATGCTCATTGGAGCCGATCCATCGCACGTCGGTGATCGATGCATTCGTGTCACTATTCACCACTGTTTTTTCGATGGTACTCGGCAACGGCATCCTCGTGTTAGATTTGCTCAAGTGCATCTATACAATAATTACACCAGAAACTGGGGGATCTATGCTGTCTGTGCTAGTGTAGAATCACAGGTCTTGTTGATTTCACTTACATTTTAGTTTGAACTTCTCCAAAGATCACTGTGATTTGAGTTTGTTGCTTGCATTTTGAATCAGATATACTCTCAGTGCAACATATACGAAGCAGGAGAGAAAAAGGTGGCATTTAGATATCTAACTGAAAAGGTAAATTTGTTCTTGTTCATTCTCTATGATTTGAGTTGAAACGTAGATGATGTCTTTAATCTAATCAATATGTGATAAGATTGGGAAACTTAGAAGGCAATCTTAAACAATAGATAGGGCGTCTGTGAGATCCCACATCGGTTGGAGAGGAGAACGAAACATTCTTTATAAGCGTATGGAAGTCTCTCCCTTATAGACGTGTTTTAAAAACTTTGAGGGGAAACCCGAAAGTGAAAGCCCAAAGAGGATAATACTTGTTAGCGGTGGACTTGGGCTGTTACAAATGGTATTCGAGCCAGGTTCCGAGCGGTGTGCTAGCAAGGACGTTGAGCCCTGAAGGGGGTGGACATTGGGCGGTGTGCCAGTGAGGACGCTGGACCCCGAAGGTGGTAGATGTTTGTAACAACCCAAGCCTACCGCTAACCGATGTTGTCCTCTTTGGGCTTTTTCTTTCGGGTGTCCCCTTAATGTTTAACACATTTCATAGGGAGAGGTTTCTACATCTTTATAAAGAATGTTTCGTTCCCCTCTCCAACTGATATGGGATCTTACAATTCACCTCATTTGAGGTCCAGTATCGTCTCTCTCTCTCTCTACTTGTTTGTCCGTCCATACATCTTTCTCATTGTCTCTTTGAGATCCCACATTAGTTGAAGAGGAGAACGAAGCATTCCTTATAAAAGTGTAGAAATCTCACCCTAACACTAACAGACTCGTTTTAAAACCATGGGCCTGACGATGAGATGTAACAAGTCAAAACAGACAATATTTACTAGAGATAGGCTTGAACTATTACAGGCTTTGTTCATGTTTTCATTGTGCACATTCACGACACACGTGTCCTGCATGTCTGCCAATGATCGGTTCATCCTTAAAAAGGACACATTCAAAAACAAAATGCCAAAAACGGTACTAAACTGGAACCATGGTTGATTTATGTCTGTTATTATGTTCAGGCAGCAGACAAGGAAGAGCCCTCAAGTGGGTGCATACGGTCCGACGGAGACTTGTTTGTAAATGACACACAAAGCGGGCTGTCGGCGCCAACCGCCGGACCCAGCTCGTTTCATCCCTCACAACATTACACTGCCTGGACAGTGGAACCTCCAACGGATGCTCTGAAACAGATCCTCCAACTTTGTACTGGATGCCAAAACATCCCAAGCCCCACTGATCTGCCTCTTCTACCTTAGAAAATTATACAAATTATTCCGATTGTAATTTTGGTCCCTCTACTTTTATCTATTTTCATTTTCAAATTGTAACTAGCATGGTTCGAGTTTGGTAGTCTATATTAGTCGAGTTATTAAGTCATACGAACGTCCTAATCTACAAATCTAAGCATGTTAATAAATCAATAATTTAATAGAATTTATTTTTGTATGGAAGGAATTTAATTCAGGAAAATAAAAAATAGAATATATATAAGTAATGCTGTCAATCTCTTCCAACATGGTGTCGTGGTGTAGTTGGTTATCACGTCAGTCTAACACACTGAAGGTCTCCGGTTCGAGTCCGGGCGACGCCAATCTTTTATTTTTTTTAAATGTTCTATTAAATACACTATTTATGAAAATTTAAAACTACGGCTATAGTTTTATTATTTATAGTACTTACTGGTGAAAGACTTTTGGTCTTATATTAAATTACTGTCGTTTGGCTGTTTGAGGAGCATTAAATATGTGGGCTGTCATTTAAAACTACATGTCGTTCACAAGTTACCTAATAAAATGTCGTGACCAAATTTCCATAATGAATTTTTACCTCATTTATTATTATTTAAAAAATAATAATTGGTTGTTTGGAATATTTTATTTTTATTTTCATTATATTCATAACCGTTGAGGACTGACCGAGTCCAAAATTAAATTTGTGGAACAGAGTCTGTCCCCACCGTTTTTAAATGTTCACATTTTATTACCATAAATTCTTTACCTTACTCCCACCTGCCTCTCTCTCTCTTAATTTTTTACTCAAAATTGCAAAAAATAAATTATATATATATATGTTAAATTACAAATTTGGTAGAAATTTAAATTTTAGTCCATTAATTTTTTAAAATTTATTAATATTATTTAAGCATTTAAAGTAATATTTAGAGCTTTCTTATTTTTTTAAATATATATATCGGGAATGGGAAAGGTAGGCACGGAAAATTTTGCAAATAAAAACAAATATTAATATTAATTTATTTAAAAATATAAAAATAAGATTAATTGTTTAAACCTGCAGTCTGCAGACTCGTGATGCAAACTGCTTCCACTTCTTTATTAAATTATACACTATTTTTTTTTTAAATAATATTAAGAAATTTGAATATAAATATATAATTTTTTTTTATTAATTTAGAGTTATAAAATTTACCTCTCCCTTTTTACCACAACTGTAAAATCTCGGTTTCTCTCTCTTAATACGTTAAAAAAACAGCTTATTTCTTGTCTCTCTGAACCACAAACATATTCGGTTTCACGGTTTTGAGTTATCCAAAAATCTCATCATCACATCATGAAAACCATCAACCTCTTGTGCGCCTCCCAAGCCTCCACCGCCGTCTCTCTTCCCACGGCGGAGCAACCCTCATCTACCCCCGCCGTCGGCAGAGCCATCGACCGCCACAACCCCATCATCGCCGACGGCAGAAGATCAGTCACCACTTCCAGAACTTTCCCTAACCCTCCATGCTCTTCCCAATACTCCCCCATCAATCCTCTCCCTTACCACCAACTCCACCCCGCCGCCGCCGCCGCCGACCAGATCCGCTCCGGCGGCTCTGCAACTCACAAGGGTCTGAAGAAGAAGAAGAAGAAGGGTTCCTCTATTATTTCAACTGACTTTGTCAGGTTGGTCTTCGATCCTGTCGATTCCCTTTTAATTAATTTTTGGAATTTATATTTAATTTATTTTGTTTTTTAAAATTATAATTAATATGGAAAATTTAATTCTGAATAATTGAAATATATCATGATTTTTATTTTTTAATTTTATGAGTTAGGTGGAGTTGTGCGAAGCCTAGTGATTTGGCTACGCCACCTGGCTCGATGCGATACCTTTTGAACGACAAGTCGGTTCCTGATGGGTCGACGGATCGGCTTTCCACATCCATCCTTTCAAGCCAAACTAACAACAAGCCTGATTCTGGAACTGAAAATCGGGACGAATCTAAACCAACGGCTGAGATTTTGTTGGAGGACGACTGCAAATCATCTCCACCGTTCAATCACGTTAGTAATTTTCACCCCCATCTTTTTATATATATATATATATTCAATTTATGTTTAGTTTTAAAAATATTAAATAAATATATAAATTTTTATGATTTTTGTAATTTTAGGACACGGATTTTAAAGGTCATTGATTTTTGTATTTTTTTTTTTTTAAATTGTCGCGGTGACATAGTGATCTTAACACGTTCATGATCGGTCTTAAGGAAAATTTAAACCTCAAATATATATTTTTTTGTCTGATTTTTGTGCTTTCGTTGGATCTTAGGCGAGGTTTGTTTTCGCCAACTGAACATCACTTGTGCGGAATCCAAGTTTGTTTCGATCACACACGTTGCCTGCATATGATGTTTAATCCACTTCGACCCAATCGACTTGCCTCTACACTAGACCAAGTCATTCTGCTTGATCTTGCCTCTACTCACGGCTAAAGTCTCTTAATGCAATGTCACATTCAATATCATTTTGGTTCTCGAATCTTAACGTCATCTCAAGTCACGGGGTGTCATCGGCCATCACAATTTACTCAATCATATTATCGAAAACGGGCCCTATATATAATCATGAATGACAACTTTTGTAATTAAAAAAAAAAGGAATTCAATGATTTTGGAATCTAATTGTTTAAAGAACAAAAAAAAGAATCTTTTTATTTATGTTTTAATTAATGTGATCTCTGATTCTCAGGTTGTGGTTTTGAGGGTATCATTGCATTGCAGAGGCTGTGAAGGGAAACTAAGGAAACATCTTTCCAAAATGGAAGGTAAGCAATTAAAAAATATTAATTTTTTTTTAAAAAATTAAAATTTGATCCCTAAAATTTAGATTTTTGGGACGTTTTCGTGTAAATTTGTCACTTTTAACCCTTATTCGTTTAAAAATGTAGGGGTGAACTCGTTCAACATAGATTTTGCAGCAAAAAAGGTGACGATAATGGGAAATATAACACCCGAGGGTGTGTTGGAAAGTGTATCGAAGGTAAAAAATGCTCAGTTTTGGCCATTTGCTGATCCGATTTCAAAACCTGATCCGAATCCTCAACAAAATGTAGCCGTCTGATCATTATTTTATTGTTGGTTATTTTGTTTTAAATTTTAAGTTTTTAAGTTTATTGTTTAATAATGTAATTGGTAGAAATGCTATGATCATCATTTGAAAATATTATTAATTGATAGCTTAGTTTTGTTCAAAAGCTTAGTTTAGAAATTTATTAATTGAGAAATTAAAAAGAAAACAACCTATTTTCGTATATAATCTATTAAAAATAATTGATAAATATATTATTTTTCAAAAAAAAATAATACAAATTTTGTTCTTAATCTAAATCGGGTTCAAAAAATTCGATTAACCCGACGTTAAATTGTTGATTGATAAATTAATTGAACTAATCGGAATTTAAATTTATTGTTAATTTAAAAAAATATATTTAATTTTGTAATAATTTTTTTGATTTTAAAATTAAATGACAGCAGGAGTCACGTGATGCGATACAGGCCGTTGAGATGTGGAATAGTTCACTTCTTGGGGCCCACCTTCCTTATCCGTCAAGCTTGTTTGGACCATTCCCCATATCATTGCCCTCCCGAATGGGCATTTACTTCCAAAATAAAATGTATTTTTGTATCTCCTAAGAATAATAATACCTTAATTTCAAACTCACATACTCAAGAATAATAATTATATATAAAAGATTTAAAAAAAAAACGTTCATCTTTTAAGTTGTAGGATAGGGATAATTGTAGGATAGGGATAAAAGCGCTTTGATGAAGATGATGGACCATGTAAACATTTTCATTGTTGGATGATGAGTGTCCCACATTGGTTAATTTAGGTAATGATCATGGGTTTATAATCAAAGAATATTCTCACCATTCGTACGAGGCCTTTTGGGGAAGTCCAAAGCAAAGCTATGAGAGCTTATGCTCAAAGTGGACAATATCATACCATTGTGGAAGGTCGTGTTCATCTAACATGGTATCGATCCTAACAACTGGTATCAGAGTCATGCCCTAAACTTAGTCGTGCCAATAGATTGGTAAATCCTCAAATGTCGAACAAAGAACTTCAAAAGAAAATGAGTCGAGTCGAGTCTCCTCGAAGGCATAGTTAAAAAATGACTAAGACACCAAAAGAAGAAAAAGAGTCGAGCCTCGATTAAGGGGAGGCGTGCTTTGTTCGAGGAGAGGTGTTGGATCATCAATATCATACTATTGTGGAGAGTCGTGTTCATCTAACATGGTATTATGATCCGATCCTAATAAGAGAGGAATCTGGAAGAACTATAATTTTATGATCCTAATCTCACTTGGGTATTGAACCATGAACTTATGAGAGGAATCTGAGTATTAAAACATCAAAATAAAAAATAAAGGACAAAGTAAGCAGATTACTGAGAGGGCACACCTGTATAAACCAACCACAATGGCAGAAATACGTGAGAACTTTAAAGCATCAATCAACCAAATGGATCTCACACAGATTAAGGAACAGATTCTTTTATGATCCTGGAAGAAATACGTAGGCCCCTTTGAGAAATTTATAGGTCACTCCAGCCCTTCCGGCATGGTACTTGATCATCATATTGTCTTCAATGGCCTGTAATTATAGAGTTGGGGGTAGCATATGCATAATCTAGACCAAGCACACTCAAAACCTCAATTCAAAGAACCAAGAATCGCAAGATATTTACTGTCTAAAGTGGAATGTCACCACAATTTGAGTTCATAATCTTCAGATATTCGAATTTACAGCTCTCTATGACATAACCATTGTACCAAGTCATGATTGATTAGAAAAAGGATATAGGAATCTATCTGAAAGTTTACATATTTTAGGAAGGATGCCATAAAAGAATGGTCTTTGTGGTGTCGAGCACTGTCCCGAACTCGATGAACTGGCTTCATGTGTCCTAATTCGAATATGAAGAGACCTCGAAGAACCCAAGGGCTTGGAGAACTCCCCCAAACATCCCAAGGGCCATCCTGGATGCAAATGCCATGAAAATTTGAGAATCCATACCCTAAAAGACATATTATACTACAACTTGTCCTTTTAACCCCATTGACATACCAATCCCCTTAATTTGAACCCACAAGATCTCATCAAGGATTTTCAGATAAACCTTTCCACCGAAGAAATTTGAATTCAAGAGCTTGGAGAACCCCCAAACATCTCAAGGACCGTCCACAAGGGGAAGGGAAATGGGTGGATGCCATCAAAATTTAAGACATCTTGAATTACAACTTTTTCCTTGAACTACTAAACTAGTTCAAATTCTCCTAACAGACACGTTTTAAAAACCTTGAGGGGAAGCCCAAAAGGGAAAGCCAGGAGGACAATATTTGCTAGCGGTGGACTTGGGCGGTTACAAACATCCACACCCCCGAACCAAACATGATTCTATTCTTATTGTCAAATATTGCTTCAATAATCATCATGTTTGTAGAAAAATACTTGACTGAATAAGTGAAAGAAACTCAGTTTCTCGTAGATTTTCAGGAATGCCAAACATAAGTATAATCAGTATTCTCCACACGAGACTCGATTGAAAGATTCAGACAATCATACAACTTCAGACAAAATTTAGATATCTAACACCACCCTAATGAATACCAAACCACTAAAAACTAACAAAAATGAATCCATTGAGAACAGAAGTGAAGAGTGAAGAGATTACTCATACAGAAGCAGCAGATAAGCACCCATCTCAGCTCTTCAAACCAGCTTTCTCCTTCTCTAATTTCTGAGCAAAAAGCTTTGTTGCAAACATGTTTTCATCAAAGTACTCTTTGTAAGGATGGTTCTTTGGAACAAGTCTCCTAAATTTCTCAAACTGTTTCTCAGCCTCCTTATTCTTCCTTAAAAGAGTATATATGATCCCCTGACAGAGATATGGCCTAAAATCCTTTGGCTCCTCCCTCACAAGTTCATCATAAGCTTTCAATGCATCAAAATAGCTCCCCTTCATTACCTTAATTTGCGCAAGCAAGAGCTTGAAATCCCGGATAACTGACTTGTCATTTTGCTTCTTGCATTTCTCCACTGCCTCTTCGATCCTTTTAGTAACGTCCTTCAATGAATTATCGTTCAATTGCTCTGATACCATCACAAGGCCATGGTAGGCCTCAACACGAAATGGGTCTTCCCTTAAAATCTCTTCAAATTCATTTCTAGCCAATTCGAGCTGCCCCGCATAGCTACGGACATTGGCTCTTAGCAAAGGCAACTCACGGTCATTGGGCTCAAGTTCGATTAAACGGCTTAGGGTTTCAATTGCTTCGGGAAGTTTACCTAATTTTACATTCTCCTCAACGAGGGATCGAAGGGTTTCAGCACCACTCGAATCATCTGTTGGTTTCTCTTCTACAACGCTCTCATTTTCCTCATGCGCCGTCGATTCATCAGTAGACTCCGTCGTCTCCGACGCCACCGGGACAGCAACAGCAACAACGCGTCGATGGTCAAAGCGAAGGAAGTAGAATGCTGCAGCAGCGGCAACAGAAATGCAAGCGGTTTTAAGAAACCCCGACAACAGGCCGCCATTCCTGGTCTCGGAAATGGAAGATTTGGCGTTTCGAGAGGGTTCGTCGGAGGTCGATTGAGAGGATGAGGCTTTAACAGACAACGACCTGAAAGACGAACGGAGACGAGTCGGCGGCGTATGCGCGAAGGAGAGAGAAGATATGGGTTTAGGGAACGACGGAAGGCGGTGGCTGAAGGAAAGAAGTTGTTGAGAAGGATGATGACGGTGGTGAACTGTAGGAAGAGACTCCATGGCTGTTACCTCTGTCTGCTCTGTAGCGATTTTCAGGTCTTCTCTGACCCGGAGGTTTTAGAAGGTTTAGCTCTCTGCCAAAAGGCCCAAATCTCAACCCTTCAACTCTATTTGGGCTTTGAGCCCATTCCAAAATTCCCTAAATTAGTTTTTTAAATATATAAATAATTAGTTTATTAATCTATTTATAAAAAATAATAAATAAAAAACATTAAATCTCAATAATATTTTTCACCACTGTAAAATAAATAAATTGTTAAATACTAAAATTTGGTACTCTACTAATCAATTATTACTTTAATTTAATTAAATGCCATCACGATAATAATGATGCCATTAAAATAAAAAAGTTACCCCATATTAATCTTAAAAGTTAAAATGGGGGTAAAATGTGAAAGGTAACTTGGAGAGCAAATCAACGACTTTCACGTTTAACACTTTTTTCGTTCATCGACGATTGCAGCAAAGAATTTTGAACAAAAGACGAAATAATAATAATCATGACGATGACGTTAATCTAAACAGTGAGATTCCTAAAAAAACGTCCTAAAAAAAAAAAGTTAAAATACGAAAATGCTTAGAACAATGAAAAAATATCGATAAATATTTAAAAATATTTAATAGATTCTTGGATTTTTAATTTTATGTCTGATTTAAAAAATGTTAAATATGTCCTTAAGTTTTTAATTTTATGTTTAATATATTCTTGAAATATTTAGCTTAATAACACGTTGGGCTCGAGACCCAGTTCAGCTCCTTGCTCCAAATAGCCCGTGATCGTCTTTTAACGCGTAGTTGTATCAGTGAACTAGGAAAGAAACCTCTTATCGTCCTTCTGACTAAATATATGATCAGTTTTGAAGAAAATAGCTCAATTTAGTCCATTTCCATATAATTTTTTAGATGGAACCTTTATACTCATTGTATGAAAAGATAAAATTCACAAAAATGAGGAAAAGCAGTTGTAATTATTGTACTACAAAGTTTATAAATGGTACCGATTTTGCCACAAAAAGCCTTCCAACCTTCTTTGTGGTATCAAACCCACGTGTTCTTCATGTTCATGTCTAGTCCCCTATAATATATCTAAATTATACGATCTTTTAATCTCGTCAAAGAATGAAATATATTTACAATACTCATTCAGGTCCCAATAAAATTAGAAGTTTTTTAAAAAAGGGAATAAAGTTAAATTTTTTTAAAAGAAAAGGAAAGGAAGAAGGAACGAGGCGGCGGCGGTGGCGGTGGCGACCGTTGACGGTAGCCTATACCAAGTGGGTTTATTATTGGTTAACATTTTATTCCTAGCCAACAAATGCCTCGTCATTATCCGAGCTGGAATTTAGGCCACGTGGCAAAATAAAAACATTTTTGACGTTCCACTTACCATTACATTTGGCATCAAGCACGTGCCTTTTTCTTTAGATAAAAAGAAAAATACAGGTGGCAATTACCGATTGGCTCGGACTGTCTTAATTTCACTTGAAGGAAAACAAAGAAAATAAAAATAAAACTAAAAAAGGAAATTTCATTTAAATTACTACACCTACGACAAGGTCCAATCAGCAAACGATAGCAATACATTAAAAAAAGAAAATTGCAACATGCTGCCACGTGTAGCCACGTTTCCCCACGTGTCAGCAAGGTATCCTAAAATATCTTCACTCCCCTCAAATTATCCCATCGACGACCCTTACCCAACGCCGCTGTTCCATTCACCTACGATCCTTAAAAACGGCGTCGTACAAAGGCATGTTCTTGTTTTATCTTATTTCATATTTTTTAATTAATTTCCATCCACCATCACCACCGCTTGTCTACCCATCTACCTACCCGACGTCGTATTCCCCGAATCCAGCAAGTTGAAATCCGACGTGTCGGACGAATTCCCATCAGCAGCCCTCGTCGTAACGTCACGTCGTTTCTTCTTATACGCTTCGAAGAACTCCTTGTTCTCCTTCTCCAGTTCATTCCACACTGCACACATTTTACAAAATTAAAAAAATAAATAAATAAAAAAAGGAGTCGAAGTCCGTGCACATCACGTGAGAGAAAACGAACCGGTGGAAGTGATGACCGGTTTGATATTGGCATGTTTGGAGAGAGCTTCCATGCACTCTTCTTTGTTCATGTTGAAAATTATACACTGTTCGATCAGGTGATGCACCTACACCACAATAATCATACGCCCGCACATCATCCGTCCGTTCATCACATAAATCAACGAAATTTAAAGAGATATATAAAATAAAATAAAAGAAAAAGAAAAGAAATACCATGTGGATGTATGAAGCAGAGGGGTCGTCTTCCGTGGGGGATATGATTCTGTTTGGAGAGAGAGAAAATGGGAGAAAGTGAATGGGAAAATCCGAGAGAAAATTTTGTGGGTGGGAAAGTGGAAAGGGGGCTTGTATTTAAATATATATATATATATATATAATATTAATAATAATTATCAAGTGGTGGATTTGATGGGGAAAAAAATATTATTTAATCGAATTAAAAAAATAAAAAAGGAAAAGGAGGGACAACGTTATTGGGAGTGGGGCCCACTGCCCACGTGGGAGGAAGGCTAGGATTGGTTGAGAGAGGATTAGAAGAGATTGTTACAAACCAAAATCTTCAATAGCGTTTGTCGCTTACGTGGCTACAGTATTCAACCTCCACGTGACACATGGGCCCCCCTGGTCCTGATTGGGCCTCACACGAAGGATGATTGACTTGGCCGTCGATTTGCCTTGCCGTTCAGACTGCCACCTCTGCCTACTGTCCGACGACGATCATCCTCCGTTCTTTCCACGTCGGATCACATATCCCTATATATATATATATATTTTTTAAATGTATAATTTATTAGAAAAATATAAATGTCACCAAAAAAATAATTACAAGGTTAACCTAATTATTGGTGACATTCTCAAACCTTCATTTGATTATTATTTCTTTTTTTAAAATTTTAAATAATGGTATTAAAAAAAAACTAAAAATTCTAAGAAATAAATCAAATGTACTCCTTATATAATAATTAAACTAAAAGTATATTATTGTAACTTTTTTAAAAAATTAAATTTAAATATTTAGAAATATAAAAAAATCGAGGAAAATAACAAATAAAAAAGTAGAAAGTGAATTGAAGGACCTAAATTAAATGGATAACATTAATATCATATATTCCCCACCCACGAAATTATTTATTTTTATTAAAAAAATAAAATAGTCATTATTTAAAATATAAAAAAAACAAATAATCCAAAAATTCAATAGGAAAATGACATTTGATAATTTAGGGTAGAAGCCAGCACAGTCCTCGGATTTAATTGTCATTTTCCATCCATATTATTATTATTTTATTTTTTTTTCATTTTCAAATAATACGTACGGTTCCATTTCTCCCAATTTTGTAATTTCATATATACTAATTTAAAATAATATAATCTCTTTTTATTTATTCATTTTCTTTTTTTTTTTTTTTTTTGACGAAAATAACTGTTTAAAATTTACCAATTATTATTATTTTTAAATGATATTATAAATCATGACAAATTTAATATTTTTTGTGTTTTTAAATAATATATTATTATTACTATTATTATTAATACACGTGCATGCACATTGTTTGTATGCTTCAAAGCTGAAATTTAAATATTTTTTTATTAAATTTCTATTTTTGAATTTGCTACAATATTACTTTTTGGTTGAATTGGTATTTATTTATTTATTTATTTATTATTATGAATTATTGACTTTTGGAATAATAATTAGAAATTTGTATTGTTACGAAATTTTAATGTTAATAAATGATTATAAAAATACATATGAATCAAATTATTAATCAAATTAACTATATTTTAATTTGATTATTACGTTTTTACCCTTTTTTTTCATTTTCTTCCAAAACTAACTCACCATTTTAACCAAAAAAAAAAACCTAATAATCTTAAATTTTAAATTCACACCTTCAACAAAAACTTTGTGCATTTAGTATTGTTTTTTTTTTTCAATTCCCATCAATTTCTTTCCAAACACGGGCGCGGAAAAGACAAGACGGTTAAGCTAAAGAAAAGGAAATACCGTCCAGCAACTGCGGTTAACAGTGATGAGAAAGAGCCAACAATCTGAATAAATATTTCACTTAAATGTCAGTTTTTCAAGATCTCGAAGAACCATTGAATTAATGAATCTCCCTGAAAAACTACCCTTAATCAAACCATTCCCTTTGCATCAGGTAAATTATAATTCAATTCACACCATTTTTTAAATTGTTTTTTTATTCGAAAGTATATTACAAGGTAACCTAATTTTATTCGTAAAATTTAATTATGTTTTTTAAATTCACGTGCTCTCACCCTAGCAGATATTGTCGAGCTTTCCATATCCTTGGAATGTTTTGTTTCTTTTTCCGACCAATATGAGATCTGACAATCCACCCATTTAAAGGTCTAATGTCTTAGTTGACACACCACCCTCTGTCTAACTCTGATACTATTTGTAACTGCTCAAGCCCACCATTAGCAAATATTGTCCATTTCACTTATGAGTTTCCCTTGAAAATTTTATAACGTGTCTGGTAGGGAGAGATTTCCATATACTTATAAAGAAAATTTGGATCCACCCTCCAACTTCGTGTGCGGTGACAGGTACATTGAATAATTAATGAAACACAGTGTTTATGAATTGGAGTTATTCCAAAAATGGGCAAGCAATTCCAAACTCAATCACATGCCTTCCTATTATCAACTTAGAATCTTTCCAAAGATCTTCAAATTCTCAATGCTAATTAAAATATATTGAGATTAATTTATGAGGTTGGGTGAAAATTAAATATGCGTTTGTTGTGGACCAAAATGCAAAAAACAAAAAGTAAAGGGGCTAGATAAAAATTTAGAGAAAATTTGAGGGTAGGACGTGAAAAGTGAGAAATATTCCAAACTCATTAGCCACCGAGAGATGAAAGCTATGGGATAGGGGTTGAAAATGGTTTATTTGACATATCATGGTTCAATAATTGTCGGGTTAGATCGTTTGCCTCGACTAGAGGTAATTTTATACTATATTACTTCAACTATACGTTTTACTACAGTTTCACTTACCGTAAATCTGTTATTCTATCATGTGAATGATTGCAAATCATGTTTTTTTATGGTATGGATTAATCGCCGTTGGAGGAATTTATTTTGGGATGTCGAAACGTCAATTTTCTCGATGAGTAATATTTGGTTTCTTGTTGGGTTGTAACTTCCCACATGGCACCTCGTGATTAGCCATGTAGCTGGTGCAAATATTACTTGGTGTCTCAAGTTAGTTTATGGTTGCTGATGTAATCACTCTGCTAGCAAATATTGTTAACTTTAGGTTTTCTCTCAAAGTTCTTGAAACTTGTTAGGTAGGGAAAGGTTTTATACCCTTCTAAAGAATGTTTCGTTCTTCTTTCCAACCGATGTAAAATCTCACAATCCACCTCTTCGAGGCCCAACGTCCTTGGCACTCGTTCCCTTCTCTAATCGATGTGGGACCCACAATCCACCCTCCTTTGGAACCCAGCGTCCTTGTTGGCATATTGCCTCTTATCCACCCCCTTCGGGACTCAACCTCCTCACTAATACATTGCCCGTTGTCTGGCTCTGATACCATTTGTACGACTCAATCCACCGTTAGCAAATATTGTCCTATTTAAACTTTCTCTTTCGGGATTCCTCTCAAGATTTTTAAAACACATCTATTACGGAGAGGTTTCTAGACCCTTACAAATAATGTTTCGTTCTCCTCCCAACCAATATGGGATGTCACCGTTGTCGTTGTCGTTGTCGTCTAAATACAGAGAATTATTGAGCAAATTGTTTTTATCCTTTCAAGTTGCAATAACTCTTGTCAACCTCTTACCAATCATATCCAATTTATGAATCTGAAAGAAAGTTGAAATCTTCACTCTCTTTCAAGTGTTCAACAAAAAATTTCAAGGTAGAACAAATTTCATCCTTTTGGTGGTGATTTTTGTCACCAGTTACAAAGACATGAACTTTGCTTCTAATTTCAATCCAACTGCAACCCGGAATTCTCTTCATCCCCTTCTCCTTCATTTCCCTTCTTAATATCGACACGCTATGCCATTTCCCGGCTGCTGAATGCGCGTTCGACATCATTACATACGACGAGACATCACTTGGATCCAAGGCCAGGATTCTTTGAGCTGCAAGCTCCCCAAGTTCCATATTCGAGTGAATTTGGCAGCCCCCAAGCAATGCTTTCCAAAACCCAATCCCTGGATCGAAGGGTAGGTCGTGTATAAACTCCTCTGCTCGTCTAAACTGACCTGAACGTGAGAGCAAATCAACCATACAAGCATAATGCTCGGGTTTTAACAAGCTGGGGTTCTCGAGTTTCGCCTGATTGAAATATGAATAACCTTCATCAACTAGGCCAGCATGATTACAAGCCCATAACAAGCTAAGAAGTGTCACTCCATTGGGTTTGCAGCCTGAAAAACTCATCCTCTGGTAGAAATCTATGGCTTCCTTTCCCCTACCATTTTGAGCATAACCACAAAGGACAGCGTTCCATGAAACTGTATTTCTTTTGTCAAGCAATTTATTGAAAACCAACAAACTATCTTCCATACTTCCACATTTTGCATAAAAACTAATAAGCGAATTGCTCACGAACACGTCGAGATCGCCCAAGAACTTGATAGCACAAGCATGAAAACTCCTCCCTATTCCAATGGAAGCTATATTAGCAGCAGCACATAAAGCACAAGGAAAAGTAGATTGAGTGGGCAAAAACCCTTCTGTGAGCATATCAATGAAGAGATGTACAGCATCTTCATTGTGTCCCTTTTGGCTAAACCCGCCAATCATAGCATTCCAGGACACGATGTTTCGCTCGGGCATTTCATCGAACACCCGGAGCGCATCTTGAATCTTCTCTGTTTTCAAGTACCCAGAAATCAAACTAGTGTAAGAAACCACATTAGGCATCTTGATATCATCAAAAGCCCTTTGAGCTTCCTCAATGACACTCAACTTGACATACAAATCCAAAGCCGCACTACCAACAAACACATTAGAGTGAAGGCCTATTTTTATGGCACAAGCATGAAGTTGCTTGCCAATATCAATGTCTCCGAGTGCCGTTGCAGAGTGAATCACAGTGCCAAAAGTGAACTCGTTGGGCCTTAAATTTAACACAAACATTGCAGAAAATAGACACAATGCCTCTTCGTGCTGATGCTGCCTTGCGCAGCGCCCAATCATAGAGGTTGCAGAAACCACGTTTAATTGAGGCATTTTGTCGAACAGTTGGCGGGCATCCAATTCACTGCGAGGAAATGGGGCTTTCTTGGATTGTACAGCCGGAGTAACGACGGCGCCATAGGCATCCGCTTTGAGTTTGATCAATTGCCTACAAGATGATGAAACGTAAGATCTTCTCCATATGGATATCATATGGTTGAGTTCTGAACTTGGAAGATTGGAGATCGGACGGACGAGCTCGAATCGCTATTGTTTAGCGGCAAGCACAACAGAGCTACTGTAAATCATTGAGCTTAGATCATCGTCAGCTTAAGAATTCAGAAGATTTGAAGGATTCTGTACTCCATTAATGGCAGTTTTTGATACAATTTTCAAATGGAAGAAGGACCCAATTGCTTCAAAAGCTTATCTTCATGTCATTTAACTTGAATATTTCTAAAAATAGATTTAATTGAGATTTAAAACACTAAACTTAAAATGAAATTTAAATAAAATTATCCAAATATCTTTTTATATTTCTAATTAATTTAAAATGCATTAACTAAAAAAATATGCTACTAAAATGAAATTTAAGGAAGAAAATAATATATATATTTTTTATCCTTTCAAAATTTAATAATTACTAGTTTTCTTTTTATTTTTTAATTTTAAAATATTGTATTTTTACCCTTAATTTATTGGTTTAATTTCAATTTAGTCTATGGACTATAATATTTAATTATTTAAAATAGTTAAATTAATTATGATCAAATTAATTTTTTTGTCACTAATAAAAATAATTGAAGGATCCATTTTTTATTACTATTTTAAATTAATTAATTAATTAATTAAAAGTTAATAATAAAAAATAGAGTGCAAGTATAAAATCTATAATTTTAAGGACTAGATAAAAATTAAATTAAAAAAAATTAATATTTGAAATATAAGGGCCGAAGGAAAGATAAGCCCAAACCACGTGTTCTGAAATATGGGCTTGGCCGTTTTATGGCCCATGGCCAGATCAGCAACGACGACTTCTTTCCCCCGTCGTATATGCTCCGACTTCTCTGTTGCGCTGCTTCTGATCACCGAAGAGGGAAGTCTCTACTCCGACACCACAGGCAGCCATGGCCATAGCCGCCACCATTTCTCTTCCATTTTCTTCTCCATCTCGACGCTCTCTCGCCTCAATTTTTTCTCTCCGATCGTCTGTTTCTTCTACACTTCAACTGGATTCCTTTTCGAAGTATTCGGCGCGGAGAAGAAGCCCTAGGCTCTCCGTATCCGCGTCTTCCGCGTCTTCCGCGTCTTCCGCTGGCCTTGAAGTTACAGAGAAAGCGCTTTCTTCTTCTTTTCTTGACCGGAGAGAGAGTGGCCTCCTTCACTTTGTTAAATACCATGGTCTCGGCAATGACTTCATCCTGGTAATGACTTTTTGAGTGTACTGCCTGATATGATTTTGTTTTGTTTTGGTTTTCTTTAAATTGATTGTAAATGTTTGTTCTATCTATGGCTTATCTGTTGGAGATTTGGATTTGAAATGGTGGAAGTCTGAAATCGGAACTTTGTAACTTAACTTTGCTACTCCAGTGATGTTAATCATGGAGAATCACATGGATTTTAATAAGAAACTAATTGGAAACTTTTTCTCGGCCAGTCTTCTCTTCATGCAGGATAGTTTTATTCATTCTCAGCTAATCAGTCTGCATTTTGGTATTAGTCTGATATTAATTGCAAGTGAGCTTGAATAGGTCGATAATAGGGACTCATCAGAGCCTAGGATCACCCCGGAGCAAGCTGCGAAGTTATGTGATCGAAACTTTGGGATCGGTGCTGATGGAGTTATCTTTGCTCTGCCGGGCGTTAATGGTACTGATTATACCATGAGGATATTCAATTCCGACGGGAGTGAACCGGAGGTAATTAATTGTTTTCTTCAGAAATAATTTCCTTTTCTCTATCGATTACGTCTGAGTCTGAATTTTTGTGCGCTTGTATCTTATAGATGTGTGGTAATGGAGTACGATGCTTTGCCAGATTTATTGCGGAGCTTGAGAATTTACAGGGAAGGCATAGGTATATCTTCTGCTGTTTTACCATTGTTTTATCTTTCCAGGCCTGCATACCGTTCCAACGTAGTATAGCCCTTTCAAAACACTACTTAAATTGACTTTTCGACATTAATATTTCAAAGACGAATGTTTGCTATATATTCCTGGTCCTGAGCGAAGAAATCTGTTTCCTTGTGTTGTTGACCTATAAAACTAACTAAATTGTTATAGCTTAGATCTTTTATTTCATGTTCATTTATGTATTAATTTCTGAGTGAACAGTTTTCTATTCATAATCTTGCAGTTTCACTATTCATACTGGTGCTGGTCTCATTGTTCCACAACTTCAGGATAATGGACTGGTATATCTCGACAGATTTTCTAATCTACAGTCAACTGCTGTTAAAATTTTTAGAGTTCTTGGGAGGAATTTTGGGTGTTTTTTTAGGTTTAATGCTTCGCTTTGGGCATCTGTTCACTGTGCTTCTTTATACTTTCTTTCACTTTTCTCCATGAAAATGTAGTAGCCTTAATAGGCACATCTTTACCATTTCTTTCATTGGAAAATGCAATCTGTGTCTTTTCAATTTGGTTCCTTTTTTTTGGGGGGGGGGGGGGGGGGGGGG
>NW_019268531.1:3036110-3127923 GCF_002738365.1 Cucurbita moschata
GGGGGGGGGGGGGGGGGGGGGGGGGGGCGGTTCCCATCTTAACGTACATGCAATTTCAGGTAAAAGTAGACATGGGCGAACCAATTCTCAAAGCATCAGATGTGCCTACCCGATTGACACCAAATACGGACCAATCTGTTGTTAAGGCAGACATAGAAGTAGATGGAGTTGCATGGAGCGTGACCTGTGTCAGTATGGGAAACCCCCATTGTGTAACTTTTGGCAACAAAATTGAGCAGGTATTTATTTAGAAGTACATTTTGTAACATCTCATTCACTGTTCTAAATCTTCTTAGAGTTCCTAAAGTGGATTACTTTGGCTTGCCCTTTTGTTTTCTCTTCTTTTACTTAAATATAATCACTTATCAAGTTATATATATTGTGTACGTGATGTAGTAGATTAGAGACGTGATGTAGTAGATTAGAGACAATAAGTGACGATTTAATATTAAGTACAAGAATTTCTGAATACTTTGATTGGCTCCGGTCCATAAGATTTCACAAATTGTATTTATCATAATTTAGTTGATTGATTGAGATGTGTTCAACGTTGTTATGTTATCTATTAGAGCATTCATGAACCATGGAGTACAATTATATTAGGAAGCAATACTAATGATGTCTAAGCTCCTTTGACATTGAAATCATTCCTTCCCTCCTTTGATCTAAAATAGCTTACGGCAGTTTAAACCCTGTAATGCAACTTCATAGAGTCTTGAGGTACATATGACTGTCTCTAATCATTCTGTTGGGGTACAACTTTACCGTTTATTTACTACTTGTGCTGATTTTAGCATGGTCATGAACAGAATCTGCAGGTTGATGACATCAATTTAGCTGCAATTGGTCCAAAATTTGAACATCATGAGATGTTTCCAGCACGAACAAATACAGGTTGGTTTCTTAGCGAGTTGGGAGTTCCAGCCTTTTCTGGTTGAGATATATCTTTGAGCAAATGTGTTTTTTCTTGATGTCCATGACAGAATTTGTGCAAGTCTTCTCCAATTCACACCTTAAAATGCGTGTTTGGGAGCGTGGTGCAGGTACAAATTTGATATAATTTAAAGTTGTAAGCATATAATTATTGAAACGCTTCATAACAAACCTGCCTTCTCAATGTCACTACAGGCGCGACGCTTGCTTGTGGAACCGGAGCCTGTGCGGTTGTTGTTGCAGCAGTTCTTGAAGGTCGTGCTGGGCGGGTAAGAAGATCAATTGTATCTTGTAAACACAACGGAAACAATATAACATGGTTTCATCAGACAAAAAAAAAAAATCATGCGAATTTCAATCCTTTCCTTTAAATTTCCTAACTTTTGATTCAAATGTGTCGAGACAGAATTGCACCGTTGATCTGCCTGGAGGACCATTACAGATAGAGTGGAGTGAACAAGACAACCACGTATACATGACTGGACCAGCCGAAGTAGTGTTCTATGGATCGGTTCCCCTACAGTAAAATCATCCCATAGAATCAGGACAAAAGCAACTGTCAATTTTTGGTCTCTCAGCCGGCACACAGCTCCTTTAGCCCCCTCGATAAGTACGTGGCAACTTATGAAATGCTTCTTCTGTTTGTTCTTTCATGATTCTGTTATGCACATTGTCCTGATTGAATTATAATTGTCTTCTGTTTCTTGAGAATAAAAGTTGTCTTTGCTTTTGTACTGATATATAATTTCGAACATGCAGAGTAGACTTATTTTGCTTTGATTTCTTTTGTTGAATCTGGTTAGTGTTGAGTTTCCCACTAAACACTCCTAAGCCCACCGCTGGTAAATATTGTCCGTTTTTGTCCGTTACGTATTGTCGTCAGCCTCACAGTTTTAGAACGTGTCTATTAGGGAGAGTTTACAGTCCAAACTCCGCTAGCAAATATTATCTGTTTTAGCTCGTTACGTATCGTCGTCAGCCTTAGGTTTTAAAACGCGTCTATTAGGGAGATGTTTCCACACATTTATACAGAATATTGATATTCCCTTCTCCAATCGATGTGGGATCTCACGCTCCTCTATTGTGAACATTATCCAGTGTGGTCATGCTTGCTTGAGAGAATTAATAGTATTGATTTATAGGGAGGTGGATAGACCGTTGGAGGAGGTATAGGTGGGGACAAGGGTTAATATTGAAGTGTTACCCCTTCTCGAGTCCCTTTCGATAGTTAGTTCTTGTGCTCCCTTTTGTTTTCTGATTTCGGTTGGGCTGTTTTTTAATGACCTTATATTCCTTTCCTTATCAAAGTACGGTCTCTTACCACATATGTGGAGTATCCAAATTTGAACTTTCAACTTCGTGGTAAGGAACATGTGCCAACTACTAGTGTGCTATGCTCGTGTTGGCGAACAAGTTTCTAGCTTGCTATTTGATCTTAGTTGGTTGCAAATGATTGTATAGATTTTTACAACAACCTTATCTAGATGGACACATGCTCACATAAGAATGGATGCCAAAAAGATCCTCAAGTACATGATTCTTCCTCTGTCAAAATGCCCATTTCATTTTGACCTCCTAATTCAAATTAGTTGACGATCTCGATAAAACTTCTGGGAAGTGATGAGCATTAAAAAATAGTTGCTTATTTTGAGATTCGCTAAAGTGTGTTCAATTTGAAAAAGGAGCTATCAAATTCCTTGTCAGACGTGGCAAAATTACCTACCCCTACTGTAATTGGCCACACATTATGCAATAAAATACTTTCTTTTTGTAGTGTATTTTTCAAATGCATTTTCTTTAAAACCAATTATATTATTCCAAAATTACCCCATTCTTCCAATTGAATTACTTTTATTAATGTTAAATGTATCTTTGATTTTATTCTATTTAGGTGTTCAAATTGAGTCTATTAATCTTCCATATTTCTTAAATTTATTCTTTTGAAATTAATTTTTTTAAATTAAAATTAAAATTAATTAAATAATAACAACAATTTTCTCTTGAAAGAATACACCATAGGAATATATTTTTAGAATTTATAGTTATAATTTGGGCTCTATAATTTTAAAAATTAGAATATCATTCTTATGGTTCGATAAAACTCTCGTAAAACTCTCATTTTACCATGGGAATTATAGGATGAATTCTAGCTTTTTAAACTCGGATCTAAAGGGATCAAATTTGAAATTTAACATTTTTATTAATTTAATATTAACTATATATTATATTTATCTTGATTTCCGAAGACTTGCCAAATCTAAACTATCTAAACTATTTTTTTCAGTATAATAAATGTGAGGATGAAGATTTGAATATGAGGTACCTTAAAAGTTGAGATGTTCACATCGACCAAATTGTATATAAACTTTTAACATTATGAATACCGGTTTCTCAGTTTGATTAATACTCCATATTGTCGGGTAACGATGCTCATATAATATAAACAAATTATAAATGAGTTTTGTGTACTTTTAGTCCAAAACATTTTCTATATAAAAAAAAATATTTTTCTTAAAACATTTTTAATAAAAGTTGTTTTAAATAAAATATTTATACGGTTGGGTTGGTTTGATTGTATCACATTTAAAAGTGATTCTAAATATGTTATATTACTATAATTTATTTAATAACAAAACACGAACATAGTTGAGCAGTTAATACATTTAATCCATGCCTTGAAGCTAGACACCACTTTTATTGTCCTAAAAAGAATCTGGACAATTACTTTTTCAAAAATTAAATTTCAAGAGTTTCTTTAAAAATATATATTTTAAAATCGATTAGATTAAAAAATATATATTTTTTTTATTTAATTAAAAAGGAAAAAATTTAATTTATAAATTTCAGAAATTAAATGCTTGTAATATTTAATTAATTATCCCAAAAAAGCAGCCCTTTTTTACTCCCTTTTCTTAAGGATAAAAAAAAAAAAAGGAAAAAAAAAAAAAAGCTTTTTGGAGATAAATCCAACGAATTGCAATTGCAGGCTCTAGTGGTGCCCCAGAAATTTGAATTTCTTTCTGGAGTGGGCCCCGCCAGCGTTCATTGAATTCAAATTTACGAATCTAACGGCTACTTTCTCCTATATGTAAAAATGTAGTGGATAGTATCCGAGGGATCACAGACAAGAAACCTTTCCCCCCCCCCTTTCTTCTCCATAGCGCTGCTCTCCAATTCAAGCGATCTTCGAATCGAACGCGGGAACAACTCTCTCCATTGCATCTTCGATTGAGGTTTTCCTCTTCTTTTCTCCGATTTCTGTTATTGTATATGAATTTATGAGCGAGGAGAATACGGTGAATTGGAATCTCTTGTTCTAAAGGAGTTGTTTCGATCCTGTTTTGTTCACTGTAGGTTGGTGGTGATTTTCTGCTAATTTTTGAAATCGAGAAAGAAAATGGTGCCATTGACGCCTGATCAGTCTAAGAAATCCGGAGTTGGAGTTACGCCATCTCCAGCTCCATTTCTGACTCCTCGTCCCGAACGGCGGCGAACTGATTCTAGAGGCTCTGATTCGAGTTCTAATCATCATCAGAATAGGGATAAAGAAGTTAATATCCAGGTTGTGCTGAGATGCAGGTGAGTTTGTTCGAGTGTTAGAAGTAGATCCACTGCCTGATTCTTTGCAGATTCTCATTCCACTTGATTCATTAGGTTAAAGAAGAATCTATTGGATTTAGTTTTCCGTTTGAAATGATTTTGAGAAGTATATACAACTAACAGGGTTTCTGGACCAGCTCTTACTTGGCTTTGCTCTATTGTTCTTTGTTATGTGTGTACCTTCGTACTCTTGGTGAATTGCTTGTGCCGACCTCAAATAACCTGCTGCTGTTCTTGCAACTGTCTTCTGCTTCCTTTTCTTCACTTGAAAGCTCTTATAACATGAAACTTTGATTTAATTATCATATTTCTCGGTGGATTTTTCAGAAGTACTGGCGACTTGTTTCCTGATTTTCTGCTTGTATGACCATGTTTTTTTTTAATCTCGTGATCTAATATTTAGAAATGAAGTGGTGATGATGAATTCTTTGTAAGTGTTGAGAATGTACATTTCTCTGAAGGGGACCTAATGTATTGTATTCCAATGGTAGGCCATTAAATGACGATGAACAGCGGTCGAACATTCCACAAGTGATATCATGTAATGAAGTAAGAAGGGAAGTCAGTGTCTTGCAAAGCGTAGCCAATAAGCAAGTAGATAGAATCTTCTCCTTTGACAAGGTAAGTTTCTGATACGTTAACTTGGTTAACTTTGTGATAATGGTTAATTTGATTTGGTTATTTTAGCTGACTATGAATGGTTGTCAGGTGTTCGGTCCGAAAGCACAGCAAAGATCAATTTATGAACAAGCTATTGCCCCTATTGTTAATGAAGTCCTTGAAGGCTTCAACTGCACCGTCTTTGCTTATGGGCAAACGGGCACCGGTAAAACATATACAATGGAAGGTGGGATGAAAAATAAGGTATGGATAGTCAAAACAAGAACCTTATATTAAATTTCCTTACGTTCATTTATTATCTGTTTTTGACATATATTTACCATGTCAAACATATAGGGTAAGGATCTGCCTGCTGAGGCTGGTGTTATTCCACGGGCTGTTCGTCAAATTTTCGATACACTTGAAGAGCAAAATGCAGACTATAGCATGAAGGTGACATTCTTGGAGCTTTACAATGAAGAAATTACCGATTTGTTAGCTCAGGAAGATCAATCACGATCTGTAGAAGAAAAGCAAAAGAAACCTATTTCCTTGTTGGAGGATGGAAAGGGAGCAGTGGTCGTCAGGGGCCTCGAAGAAGAAGCAGTCTACAGTTTAAATGAGATATATACCCTTTTGGAACGAGGATCTGCCAAAAGGCGTACAGCAGACACCTTGTTAAACAAGCGGAGCAGGTATATTTTTACATTAGCATGTTGATGAAAAGATTTGGATAACTGAAAAAATTGGAATCCTAACATGTTTTGTTCAATATGGTCTATTATTGCAGCCGCTCTCATTCTGTCTTTTCTATTACTCTCCACATTAAAGAATCATCCGTTGGTGATGAAGAACTGATCAAATGTGGAAAGCTTAATCTTGTTGATTTAGCAGGATCAGAGAATATATCTCGCTCAGGTGCACGAGAGGTAAAAAAAACTTGTGTATGCATAAAAAATCTTCACCATGGCAAACAAGACAGAACTGAAATTGATAGACGGTCAATTGTCTTCATCATATTCTAACCTTGTCCCTATTCAGCTATGAATGAACATGAAGCCAATAACCTTTTAGTTCAGCAGATATTTTTGTTGGTCAGATTTGAATCAATATACTGCTTTTAACTTTCAGGCTCGAGCAAGAGAAGCAGGAGAGATTAACAAGAGCTTACTTACCTTGGGACGTGTTATAAATGCTTTGGTTGAACATTCTGCTCATATACCTTACAGGTATCTCCTAAAATCTATTAATATTACAAGCTTTATTTCTTCATCCGTAGATTTTCTTTTGTTTTTTTTTTCTTCTTATAACTGCTAATAATATTGTGGCTCTTCTGTCATGGAAAATTCTATGGCAGGGATAGTAAACTTACTAGGCTGTTGAGAGATTCTTTGGGAGGGAAGACAAAAACTTGTGTCATTGCTACAATTTCTCCTTCTGTTAATTGTTTGGAAGAGACACTTAGTACGCTAGACTACGCCCATCGTGCAAAACATATCAAGAACAAACCTGAGGTTCACTCCTAAGAAACTGTTTATCCTATTAATTTTTACTCTTTTTCCCCAGTGCTGACAATGAAGTTTAATTGCAGGCAAACCAGAAAATATCTAAAGCTGTGCTACTGAAGGATCTGTATCTTGAAATAGAGAGAATGAAAGAAGGTTGGATAACTCTTTAACATATTTAGATTGACGTCTGTCTTAATAATCGAGGAGAAGTATCCTTTTTGTTTAATATATGTAAAAATTGTTGCAGATATTCGAGCTGCAAGGGACAAGAATGGTGTTTATATTCCACGCGAGAGATATGCTCAAGATGAAGCTGAAAAGAAGGTCAGTCTGGAACTTTTTTTTTTTTTTTCTTTTATAATTTTGATTCTTTCAAAGCATTAGCTTTCAAAATTTGATAAATGGATTAAGACATATTGTCGCTGCTTAATAGTTGGTGCATAAGACATGAAAATCTGAGAGGATTGAAACAGTAAATTTCAAACAGTAATTTTGTATCCTTAAGCTTTTCATGGTAACTGCTCCACAGGCAAAATCTGAGAGGATTGAACAACTTGAAAATGAACTCAACCTTAGCGAGAAGGTCAGTTTTGCTCAACAAATAGTTTTATTCTTTCTCATCAACATTGTTTATAAGACTGCAAGGTTGCCTTTTCGTACAGCAAGTTGAAAGCTTCCGAGAGCTTTATCTGACTGAACAAAAGATGAAACTGGACATGGAATACGAGCTCAAGGATTGCATGGTACGAAGTCGTACACACTTCAAGATGTTTTTTTTTTTTTTTTTTTTGGGTACATATCTACATAGAATGTCCTGAAACATTGCTTCTCTTCTCTACATACTTGTTCGTTCAGATAAATTTGGAAAGCCGGAACAAGGCATTGTCTGACCTACAAGACGAACATGGATTAGCCATTGCAGCCTTGAAAGAAAAGGAGTCCATCATCTCCCATCTGAAAACCTCAGGTTTGTTGTCTCTCAGTTATAAGAATTGTTAAAAAAAAAAAAAATTATGCTTTCATTAAATAATCTTATTACTTTGTTACAAACAGAAAATTCTTTACTTCAACGAGCAAAGTCATTGCGCACAGACTTGCAGAATGCCTCTGAGGACATTAGTTTACTATTTGAAAAAATAGGTATGTCCTTTTTCCAAATAATTGAATGTTTGGATTGTAAAGTTTACCCTATGTAACATTATTATTTTTATCACGATGATGCATAGTGAAAATCCAGATAATTTTGGTTTCTTATCATTAGATTGATGTTTATTTAAATGTCATTAGTCTGGACTATCAATGTTGTTCCATTACGTGAGATCTCACATCGGTTGGAGGGTGAACGAAACATTTCTTATAAGGATGTGGAAACCTCTCCTTAGTAGACTGTGGGGCTAACAATGATATGCAACGGGTCAAAGCGGACAATATCTGCTAGTGATGGGTTTGGGCGGTTATACATTATCCTAATAATTTTGGATTCTCCCTTTACAGATCGAAAAGATAGGATGGAAGCAGAAAATCAGAGTAGGGTCTTAACATTTGGTTCTCAACTTGATCAGAATTTAAAAGATCTTCACAAGATCATCCTAGGATCTGTTTCTCAACATCAAGAGCAGCTAAGATGCATGGAAGAACATGCACACACGTATCTTGCAAGTAAATCTGATGTAAGGAAAGAAAGAATCTTGTAAAGTTTCGATGCATGTTTGCCTTGTATCTAATTCATAACCTCCTCATTTTCAGGCAACTCAAATCCTGGAGACAAAAGTAGGAAAAATGGCTCAGACTTACTCTTCGGGAGTAGCTGCCTTAAGACAGTTAATCAAGACACTGCAACAGAATGTTTCTACCGATCTAGAACAGATGAATTCTACAGTATCATCACAGGCAATTGATGTTGAAAACGTATGAAATGCATAGGAATACCTTTTTTTTGTCCATTCATTTTCATTTATAAAGTTACATGTGAAAATTCTGACAATTCAACATGTGAAATTTTGTCCAGTTCTTGGTCAATGCAGTATTGGAGGCCAAGGAGGTTGTCAAGGAGATCCAGAGTTCTCTTGATGATCAGAAACAACTTCTTGACCTCTATATGCAACGACAAGAGGAGGTAGTGCTCATTATTCGTAAAACTGGCTTTTAATGGTTAGGAGTTCTTGTCAAGTCCAATTAATTTAATCCTTGGAAAAAAAAATTCAGGGATTGCAACACAGTTTGGTTTCAGCACGGAAGATATCAAATGCAAGTATGAACATCTTTAATGAACTTCATTCCCATGCATCCAAAGTCATGACGTTGATTGAAGAAAATCAAATTGAGAAGTCCAACCAATTAGTGAATTTTGAGAAGACGTTCAAGGTAGCTAAAGCCAAATTGCCAACTGAAGTTTTTCATTGTTCGCTGTCAAATTTTAACCTACTTCAATTTATGAAATAGGAGCAGGCAGAGAAAGAGGAGAAACAAGCTCTGGCGAACATCGCAGCCATTATTGCAAATTTGACATCTAAGAGGGCTGAGATGGTTGGTCAATGTTCTTCAATGTTGTTGGCATATTTTTTTAAAGACTAGAATGAAGTCTTATGTGACATAACTTCTTAAATTCAATAGGTATCAGAGGCATCAATGAACATTCAGGAATTGAACCAACAACACAACAAGATATTACAGCAAGAAATGTCCTGCATACAGCAAGTATCAAATTGTGCCAAGAAGGACATGAGTGAATATGTTGAAAAGGTGGAATCTTATTTCACAAAGAGCATGATTTCAGCAAATGAATCGAAGACCGAACTGGATAACGGAATCGATGAATGGTAAGTTTTACTTGAATCATCTTTTGTGATTGAAAAAATAACCAGCTGTCCCACAAAATGATTAAAGTTTTGAGTATAAATCTGTTTTCTTACAATGTGTAGCTCAAAGAGATTGAATCATTCTCAAAACCTATGGGAAGATGCACAATCATCGGTGATAAAACTGAGTAAGAATGGTGCTACAGAGATAGAATCTTCTATAAAGTGAGTTTTTGTTCTCCTACTTAGTTCTTCAGTTTCTCATTGACTATGATTTGCAAAAAGTAAACTTCCTTAATTGTTTTAAAACAGGGATATTATTTGCAAAAATCATTTTGCACTTGAAGAATTTGCAGCTGTTTCTTCAACACTGGATGCTGACTTTGATGCTGAAGTCAGTGGTATACTGACTGCAGTAAATGGTACTTCTAGATACCTTAAAAATGCGTTGGTTCTTTTTGAAAAACTACTTTTCTTATGCTTACTTCTGGTGAAAATCTTATGTAGATTCTCTGAGATTGGACCATGAAAATAAAAATGAGTTGGACTCGATTGCTACCTCATGCTTGGACGTCCTCAAATCCACGCAAGATAACCATGGACGAACCGTATCGAAAATCCGAGACCAGGCAGAACAGTGCCTCATAAAAGATTATCTGGTTTGCCTTTTTGCTTGACTACTGACTCCATTGATTTAATGAGGCTTAGATCTGTTGCTGATAATAGCTAGCCATGATCATCATGTCCATATATAGCTTTGTTTACAACTTCGATTGCGAACAGGTCGATCAACATGCCGACTCGACGCCGAAGAAAAGAGTAATTGCAGTGCCAAGTTTAGGATCCATTGAGGAGATGAGAACTCCAGCACATCATCTGAAAGAAGGCATTTCAACAGAGAATAAGTTGAAATGGGGTTTGATGGAAGGCAAAGTTCAAGATGGAGCAGTGTTATTATCCTCAAGAGCTCCTCTTACAAGTATCAACTGAAAAAGAGCACCAAAACAAAGCTTGCTTCATGATGCTGTGAAGCTGCGAAGAAGTCCTTTTCATTTCATCACAGAATCTTATTGAGGTCAGTTTGATGATTGATTAGTGAAAAAATAGCCAGATGAGATGATGATGATGAAATTTATTCATCTTCTTCTTGTTCACTGTTTGTATGTGTATCATTTTTTAGATTTAGTTTGTTCAAAGATGGATCAGATATTATTCCTTACTATATGAATATATATATATAATATTTTGATCTGTTTCTTCATGTTGTTCATCATCAAAGCTAGCTTTCTGCAAGTCAATGATGCTTGTGTTCGAAACCGCCAGGTGCCGGTTGGCGGCTGTTAGCCGCCGGGCCGTTCTTTCAAAGCACAAAAGTGATTGAGAAGTTTCAGCCTTCTCACGTGCTTCAGTTGAGGGCCCTCTTTAGAGAGACCACTTTTCAGAGACGATTAGGTATTCCCCTTTTTTATTAACTTGAAAATTTTCAAGATCCAAACACTATTCATGACTATGTCAATGATTCTAAGGATTCAAGGGAGATCTATTATATATTACTGAACTTTAACGACTTGGTGTACTAGCCAGGACGTTGGTCTTCACGAGTGAATTGTGTAGAAATCTCTCCCTAATAGACGTCTAACGAGGACGCAGACCCTCAAGAGAGGTGAATTGTCAAATCCCACATTGATTGGAAAAAGTAACGAAGCATCTCTTACAAAGGTGTGGAAACTTTTTAAAATCGTGAGGCCAGAAGCTTTCTTATAAGAGTGTGGAAACCTCTGCCTGATAGACGTATTTTAAAATCCATGAAGCGTACAATATCTATTAACAATATCTACTAGCCATGAGTCCGTATGAGTTAGCTATAAAGAAATTGTTGCACTAATTTGAACGATGGAAAGTAAGATGGGAAGAAGACAGAAGGCCGGCTGCCACGTATTTATTGTTCATATAAATTACAATTAATCTACACATGCTTTAAAAGTTTTCAAATAATATTTATTTTTTGAGTTAATATTCAATTTTGTTTCTCTCCTCAACCTAATCAACTAAACTAACTATCCAAATCAATATTTATATTATTATTATCATATAAATGAACAAAGTAGTCACGTATTTAATAGAATAAATAAATAATTAGTATGAAATAAAAAAAATCGATCATATAGATATCAAGTAGCTAAATTTATAGCGTTGAATTAAACGGTTTAACTTAAAATTAAATATGATGTAATTAATTAAATATATATATTGAACTTTCTATAAGACGTTGAATAGATAGTTTTTCAATTGGACACGTGGATCAAGTACGGCTTCTAGAACACATGGGAGTTTTTATTAATTTTCCTAATTAAACATGATAATTGTGGGGTTTTATTGAATAAAAAATAAACATATATATCATAACTCACGTGTCAATTAATATTGTGATTAGTTTTATATTCCTTTGACATTGTCTTCTCAAACTCAATCACTTCAATTCAATAATCTTTTAAATAAAAATAATTATTATTATAAATTTATGATCGTTACTCCT
The DNA here is from genome assembly GCF_002738365.1 of Cucurbita moschata. Classification (NCBI taxonomy): domain Eukaryota; kingdom Viridiplantae; phylum Streptophyta; class Magnoliopsida; order Cucurbitales; family Cucurbitaceae; genus Cucurbita; species Cucurbita moschata. The sequence goes on from NW_019268531.1 coordinate 3,048,086, forward strand.
TGACTCGAGATTTTAAGATAGGCAAATATTGTCCGTAAAGTCCGACTCTCGCACGATTGACTTACTTGATTAGAATAAGTACTACATAATCGTTGTTCGGTAGAAGAAAGTCAAATGATGATTGGGTTGGAAGCTTCCATGAAAGGTCGTGTACGGTCATATCCAGCTCGCCATCCATGACTTTTTTTATTTTTTTATTTTTTTTTTAAAAAAACTATTTATTTCTCACCAACTTCACTTATTTTTACACATTCATATTACGTCATTATTATTATTTTTTAAATTTTTTTGGATAAGGATTGTTGGATAAATTCTGGGACACGATTAATAGTTTCAGAGTCCAACTTGTTTAAACAAATTCCAGCAGCCAATATATATATATATGTATTTTTTTTTTAAAAAAAAAAAGGTGTGATTTTTGTTTAGTCAAACCAAAACCCACCAAGAATTCAGAGGTTAAATAGTTTGAAATCCCATCTCCTTCATCAAAATCAAATCTTTCCTTTTCCTCTGTAAAAATCCCATAAGAACAGAGCTCCTCTGCAACTCTTCTTCTTCTTCAAATTCTTCAAATTCTTATTCCCATGGCGGCTAAGAGAATCAGACAAGAATTCGAGGTCTCCGACATGGCCAAATCCCCAATGTTTATCTCTTATGGAATTGAATCATCCAACCCCATCATTCCATTCCAAAACGCCTCTGTTTTCGACTGCAAAACCTGCAACCGCCACTTCTCATCCTTCCAGGCTCTCGGCGGCCACCGGGCCAGCCACAAACGGCCCCGGACCACGGCGGAAGACCCCAAGGAGCCGGTGGATTCGAAACACAAAATGCACGAGTGTGGCCTCTGTGGACAGGAGTTCTCTTCTGGGCAGGCTCTCGGTGGGCACATGCGCCGCCACCGTGTGACGGCGGTGCCGGAGAAGATTCCGGTGCTGAAGAGATCTGGGAGTAGGAGAATTATGTGCTTGGACCTCAATTTGACGCCATTGGAGAATGACTTGAAGATGCTGTTCGGAAAAATGACTCCAACAGTTGATCTTGTTATTTGATTTGTTTCCGACTGGATTCTTTCATTTGTTATAATTTATAAAAATAATTCCTAAATTATTTTCAATTCTTTCCCAAGAAAATTGAAAGTAATAATCAACCTGCTCCTAAAAATTTGTATAAATTCGTCTAACAAGATGAAAACGCCAATGAAATTATCGTAACAATAAGTCTTCATTTCATGAGAAGCGTCGTAGGTTATTGTCGGTCGGAAACTATCAAGACAATGATAAAAACTTGTTTAAATCAAAGGTACGTCAAACAATCAGAGCTCGAATGATTGATCTACACCCATATCTTACTTTTCCTATAACTTCGACGACTTCTAAAAAAATTGATCGTATACTAAGCGTTAACTCATATTTAGGTTAACACGTCATATTCGATAAAACAAAAAAAATAATAATAATCCAGCGAGGCACAAAAACCCAATAGGAAAGATACCCACCGTAAGATGCCTTATTTGAACTCGAGTAGCAAAGTCTGTGTTTATCTCAAAAACATCAAATCGTTCTTTCATTTGATAATTGTCGTTCTTTCGTTATCAGTTTCTTGTTGGACAAGAACTAAATATATTAAATACCAAAGTTTGTTTTTCATTCATCGTTATCTTTCCATAACATTGCACCCGACCCGAAGAATCCTAATAAAAACCCTAATTTTCTGAAAATTATTCAGAAAAATTCAGGAAATCAAAGATGATTCATAAGGTTTTGGGTTCCAATTTCATGATTTTTGCTCATTGTTTGAATCAACAGAATTAAGTTCTTGAACTGATGATGAACTTTCTTGCATCTCTGTTGTTTGTTTGATGGGCAATTTCAAGTCTTCATTTGAGGAATTCCCATCTTTATTTTTCCCCCAAACAACAAGATATAGTCCCACAATTATCACCCCAGCTCCAAGTATCCTGCAAAATTATTATTTTTTTTAATTTAATATTAATAACATTCATAAAAATAATCGATCCAGACTGGTCCATATTGATCACTGTATGTTCGGTCGTTATAGGTTAAGGATGCTAAAAAAATTTGATGACTCAAAAATCCCGATCAACCGTTGGGTTGGGGTTATAAATTAGTTTGGTTCATAAGTTACTGATTAGGTTGAATTGAATCAACCCGAATTTATTGTTAATTTTAAAATACACATTTTACTTATAAAATAATTAAATTTTTATTTTTATTTAATTTTATAATTATTTATTCTCCAACCATTTTTTAATTTTTTTTAACCAAATTAGATGATACATTTTCAAAATATATATTAAAATTGAGTTGCCAAATAAATGACCTAAACAACTTAACTTAACCATGGTTAGGTTAGGTTGAGTTTATTATTTAACCAATGTTACTTTGGTTGGAAAATTTAAAAACCGAACAGTTGAGTTGGGTTTAAAAAATGTCAAAACTCGATCCAATTCAACCTACGAATACCTCTACTTAACACTCAACTTCTCTCGAGATTCGATATTAATAATCAACTGGATATTGAAATTACCTGCCAAAGTAAAGACGTTCGCCCAAAATGAAGGAGCTCATGATAGCGACGATGACCATACTCAATGGGCTAAAGGCAGTGACAAACACAGGACCTTTGTCTTTCATCACTAATCCTTGAATGTAATAAGCAAGCCCTGAACAAAATATCCCCTGACATAATTTCCAAATTTTATTAACCACAAATATCTTAAATTCCTTTTAATATTTAAAAAATTATTTCCTTTTCTTTTTAAAATGAGAAAAATAAATAAATTATAATAAATAAATAAAAAATACTTTCACCACCACCAATATGATATTACACAAATAAATGTTGGTATGGGAGATTATTTTCCTTTAATTATAATAATAATTATTATTTACTAAAAAATAGTTTAAATTATTTATTACCCATATATTTATATCTTAATAAACTTTCGGTTAAAATATTATTATATTTTTACTTTTTAATGGTCCAATTTTAATCTATGTTTTTTTATAAAATTTTTTTTAATTAATTTTATAATTTGAATAAATCTTAAATCTAATCGTTTTTACAAAAATTAATTAAACGAAAATAATAATAGTTTTTATGTGTCAATATATATATATATATATTTTTTTTTTTTATATTTTATTTTGTTACAATTTACACTAAGGATGTAATAGAGATTATTTTTAAAATATATATTATTAAAAATATTTTAGTAAAAAAATTATTAATTATTTCTATTAAATAAATAAAAAAATTAATCTGAAAAACTGATTAAAATAGATTTTTAAAAATAGTACTGAAAATTTGAACTTAATTAAGAAATTAGTCGTGCTTACACTATAAACGGCAGCGAGCAATTGGGTTCCCCAACCAATAGACCAAACGGCGGCGTTTCCTCTTTCCATCACCAAAGCCAACACAGTGCCCTCCGCTGTGCCCAGCAGGCAGATCCAAGCCGTGAGAGAAAGCTCAGCTGGGTAAGCTTTCAAAGTGATTGCCTGTATATCCCAAATCATTGATCATTAATTTCTTTATATAATTATCGATGAATTATAGTTCTTTTTTCCCCTCAAAAGTGGGGGGGAAATGGTTGAATTCGATTGTTGTTCTTTTTGTTAATCGTCGCGTGCTATTAAACTGTGTGATGGGAATAAAATCTTCTGTTGGGGGAATCAACAAATGGGTTCTTTTCGGATTAGATTATGGATTCGGGAATCTTGTGAGGGGAAAAGGGCACCTGAAGAATCATGAAGCAGGCCCAGCTGAAGCACCCAATTGTGATCATAATTGAACCTTTGATTGTGTGTTGAAGGCTGATATCGCTCCTTTGTTGTGCATGATCTGCTCTCTGTTTCACCCAGAATAGCTCCAGAATTGGGCCTTTTATCAGTGTCATTATCATGGCTCCTCCTACTGTTGCTATTGTTCCCACCAATTTAGCTTGGCTTCTGATGCTTTTGATTTTAACCTTCTCTAGCCTGAAAAAGTATGAGGAATTTCAATAACAGAGGTTGGGTTTGGGTTATATGGTTTGGTTGTGCTTATTTTGATTACCTGAGGATCCAAGCCATTACAAAGGTGATGGCAGGGAGAATATTGCACATGGCAGCTGCAAAAGTTGCTGTTGTGTACTTCATTCCCAAGAAATATAAGTTCTGATCAATCACAGGCCTGCCAAAAGGGGGAGATTTAAAATGTTATGTTCTTGAAAGATTTACAAGGAGAAAGGGTTATTCAGGGCAGTACTCTAGCAAGCTGAGGATCATTAACTTGGCAAAGATTGGAATTGTCATCTTTGGTCTGACCTTCCTGGGAAAAGAAAAACAGCCTCAAAGGGTCACTTCATGCATGCATGTAAACTGTTTGATAAAATGTCCCAATGAGGGAAACTGAATGGAAGAGAGAAAAATACTTGTCAAAAATCAATGCAAAAGGAGCTATAACAATTGTGGCAACTGCATGGCGGTAAACAACAAGAACATAGTTGCTCATTCCTTGGTTCAGAGCTGCTTTAGACAGGATGTCCATTCCTGCAAGCCCAAACTGCAAGAACACCACAGCAAAAAAAGGCTTGGCTGAGACACACCATTGGCTAACTTGGGGATTCATCCTGATGCTGAAGGATGCTGAAGCTGCAAGATGAACAGGTGTGTTGCTATAATTTCTTTAATGTCTCATATTTGTTCTGCTTTTATAGGAAGTAAAATGCATAAAGCATACGACACATCTCTTCTTTCTGAAACCTTTCAAGCTCGTTGGAATCTATTAGGTATAAAAACATGGTTAGAATCGTAAACCCACTTCATAAATACATGTTTAAGGACAAAGAATAATGTGATTAAGACACTAATGTTTAATTTGATAGTGGTTTCAATTATTCACTTAACTTTCTGTCACTGAGTGATCACTGATCTCATGAATGGTTTTGGGCCCCATAGTGGCTAAGGCACCCCACTTGCTAGAATTAATATATGCTCCAATTCCTATAAACAAATATTCCTTAAAGAATTTGATTATAAATATTTGGTAAGAAACCAGCTTTCATTCCAAAATGGATTATATTTGATTATTTGATTATTACACAAAATGAACTTTATTTAGTGCACTATGTATATGTGTGTGGATAAAATCTCCAGATTACTCTTTCAAGAATTTTCTTTTCCATGTCCTTCATATGTGTGTACTAAGTTGTGAGTTTTGCATCCCGTGCATCTTCGATCTCTCTTCGCAACGCAGTATATCAATCTCTTTCTCTTGGCGTGTGTCTTTTAAGTAATTGATTTCATATTGAGAAGCGGTGTTCAATATTAAGCCTACACCCAATGCTTTTATTAAGGTTCAATACTCTTTGTGTTAGGCTTTCCCCCACCATGCTAGTTACTAACTTAGGTACCTAGCCCAGAATCCATAGAGAATATCAAAGAATTACTTTTTCTATGTATACATCTTTTTGTAACAGCCCGGTTTTAAAACGCGTTTGTTAGGGAAAGATTTCCACACTGTTATAAGGAATGTTTCGTTCCCCTCTCCAACTGTTGTGAGTTCTCACACTTTTAATGATCAAGGTCCTACTCTATGGTAGATTTTGTTCATCCTAAAATCCGCTTTACAGGACCACAAGGACTAAACTGTTAAGCTTTTCACAAAGGGGTTTGAACCCAAAATCTTGAAGAGTAAATCACCAATCAACCCAAAAATTTAAGTCGATGGTTTACGTTAAATTTAATTATTTCAGTACTTTAATACTCTCCCCGGCTCGTGGGCTTGAAATTTTGGAGAATACCCAACGAGTGAAAATCAATATAAGTTGGAGAGGAACTCGCATTACAAGATAGTTTGAATATGGGACCTCTTGATGTCATGTTATATATCAATATTTCAACGGTATCCCTAGACATCCCAAGTTCATACCAATTAAGCCACATCTTTGGGGTCTTGTTCTATACGTTTGATTTCATTAAATTTCTAATTCGATAATTAGGGATGAACTTGTCAACCATATCGAAAATTAGCTTAAACCCTTAATTTGTAGTTATATCATGTAACCATTTGGATCAAGTGGAATATCTATGACATATTTCTAACTAGAGTTTTCCTTTATGGATGCTCACTTCCTGGAATATCTTTTAGGCCTTTTCTTTTCCTTGTCCTTCCCAATCCGTTACTTGAAAGATTACAAGATAGTGCATGCTACCATATTCGTTTGCTTCAAAGTTCTCTCTCTCTCTCTTTAAGCCTTTCTTTATGGGATTGAAGTATGGGCTGTGGTTCACTTTTTACGTTTTCACCATTTCCTGCATGGGCTGTTTGTTTGTAACATCATCTATCTCGTTTTTGCATCAGTTTTAAGAAAACGGTAGGAAATGTGTGAGATCCTACATCGATTGGAGAGGAGAACGAAGCATTCTTTATAAGGGTGTGGAAACCTCTCCCTAGAAAACGCGTTTTAAAAACCTTGAGGAGAAGCCCAAAGAGGACAATAACGCCAGCATGTTTCATCTCTTAATGAGTTTTGTTTTTTCATCTTGATATTTGTTCTGCACTTCAAAAGGTACCATATTTAAAAAGCAATAGAAAACGATTCTTGTATGGTTAATAAACATGAATATAAAGTGCAGTGTTTTTTCTCTTGAAGGCAACATCCTTTTGATAAGGGAATGCATCTGGCAATAAAAGGCTTTTGACCATAACTTTTGAATTACTTTCTGTTTGTTGAGGATTACATTTGGAATGGTTAAGGAAAAGAGGAACTTTTTCATCTTTGTTCATCTTTTTTTTTTTTTTTTTTTTCTTTTATTCATTTTTCTCAGTTCTGATTGGAGAAATGCCAATTCTTTGGTCAATCTCCCCTCAAATTATTTCACCTTTATAGCTTTCTTGATCTTGCTTTAATAATGCATGAGGCATGACTAAGACTATTGGTCCTGGCAAAGTAACTGGCTTGATATCATATGGTTCAAACTTAAAGGACCCTTAGAATCAATCAATAGCCCTTATAGCCAGTAATCTCTTGACAAAAAATCTCTCTCAATAGACTGATTTGAAAGCTCCTCTCTTAATGGGATCTCACGTCAGTTGGAGAGGGGAACTGGAGAGGGGAACGCAACATTTCTTATAAGAGTGTGAAAACCTCTCCCTAATAAACGCATTTTAAAATTGTGAGACTGACTGTGATATATAATGGGCCAAATCGGACAATATCTACTAATGGTGAGCTTGGACGGTTACAAATGGTATCAGAGTCAATCACCGGACGGTATGCCAGTGAGGACGCAGGCCCCTAAGGAGTGTGGATTGTGAGATCCCACATGGGTTGGAGGGGAATGAAACATTCTTTATAAGAGTGTGGAAACTTCTCCCTAATAGACGCATTTTAAAACTGTGAGGTTGATGATGATACATAATGGGCCAAAGCGGACAATATCTACTAGTGGTGCGCTTGGACGGTTATAAATGATATCAGAGTCAATCACTAGGCGGTGTGCCAGTCAGGACGCGGGCCCCCAAGCAGGGTGGATTGTGAGATCCCACATGGGTTGGAGGGGAACGAAGCATTCCTTATAAGGGTGTGGAAACCTCTCCCTAGTAGACGCGTTTTAAAATTGTGAGGCTGACGCTGATACGTACCGGGCCAAAACAAACAATATCTACTAACAGTGAATTTTGGCTGTTTCATCTCTTGATGGATTGAATTGAACTTTTTTACAGTTCAAATACATTCAAGTCTATAAACATGAGATCTGATCTTGGGATAAACCGTAGAAGTTACAGTCGGTCTCCTAGGTAATCATTTAAGGTAGTAGCTACGAAACCTTTGATGCATTGCTCTCTCTCTTACATCCAATGTTATAAAACGCACCAAACACACGACCTCCTAAGTAAGAAGATTAAAATGATGGATTAAAACTTCAAATCAATTAGATCGTAACGATGAAACCATGAAAAAAAAACTTAAACGTCTTTCGACGAAAAATCTCACTTCTGCATTACAACTTTTTCACTTTGGTGATTTGCTGGATTGTGCTTTTGTGTTGCATCAGCCACTAATTAGACTGATCCAAATGTTGATGTTTTTTATATGTCTGTGTAGGAATCCATATCCAATCTGGAACCCATTAGATTCATACTTTTTTAGATAATGGTTCTTTCATGGACCCATCAATTGGAAATGTAAATATGTTTGTTATATGATTTGTTTTTAACCTCTTACTTATGTCAGACACCATTTTCTCTCTCTCTACCCAGGTGGGAAAGAAACAGCCAACGACAGCAAAATTAAGAGAGAAATTAGTGGATAAGATAAGGTCGGTGAAAGATCCTACATCTGTTGAAGAGGAGAACGAAGCATTCTTTTTAAGGGTGTGGAAACCTCTCCTTAGTAGATGCGTTTTAAAATCGTAAGACTGACGGTAATACGTAATAGATCATACTAGCAGTGGGTTTGGACTGTTACAAATGGTATTAGAGCCAGATACCATACGGTGTGCCAATGAGGACGCTAGGCTCCGAAAGGAGTGGATTGTGAGATCCCACATCGGTTGGAGAAGGCAGCGAAGCATCCTTTATAAGGGTTTGGAAACTTCTCCCTATTAGACGTGTTTCTAAACCGTGAGGCTGTTGGCGATATGTAGGGCCAAAACGAACAATATCTTCTAGCGATGAGTTTGGGTTGTTACACTCTACTTCGCATTCTCGGGAGAGCGTGGGTGGAAGATGACAAGCAGCGTAAAACAGAATCCATTGACGTGGGAGAATTGGATAGGCATTGATTCTTTAGAGGAACCCCCTCGTACTTGACAGCTTATTCCATACAATATAATCCTGAGATTACTTTTTTTCTTTTTCTTTGGGGGATAAAATCTTCTCCATTTTTATATTTTAATTCCATTCTAAGTTGGGTTTTTATTTATTTATTTTTAATAATATTCTTAAGGACTTTATCCCCCGAAGAGTGTTCTTATTTTAGTTCCATTTTTATATTTTAATTCCATTCTATGATATTTCTTATATCAAATTGGACATTTGTTATTATTTTTTATCCACTTATCTTTTTTTCTATATAATAAATAAAATGGTTAGAGTGAGTATATAATTGTATATAGTTGTAAATATTTTATTGGAATAAATGTTTTTGTTGATATATATTTATTATTTTAAAAAATAAATAATAAAAGATTTAGAGTGAGTGAATTCTAGCAAAAGTTTTAATTACTTTTGATTGGTAGTTCACTTATTAAAATATTAGTTCTCAAATTTAGGGACATTTCATGATATATTAATGCACATGAAAGTTACAAACTTTTTATGTAAGTATAGTTACTCTAAGATTTATTATAAAAAATATAAATAGTTTATATAATTATGATTTCAGTCCTTTTGAATATTAAAATTGAAATTACAAATTATATTTTTTTCAAGTTAAAAGCTTGTTTCTTTATATTTTTTTGTATGCTCGCGAGTCATTCAAGTAGTCTTAATCAAACTATCTTATAGATTAAATCGTCTTCATTTTAGAGTTTTAACACCGATACATATCCATAAGAGTTTTTAGATTTCGAGTCTTATTCGAAGGGGACCAAGATCCAACCAAGTACAATTCTGCTGTGTCTATGGTGAAGCAGGCGGCGTGGTTGGTTGGTTGGTTGGGTGTAAATTGTAATGTAATCTGACGTTTTTGGCTTTCCACTACTGATCTCAGTGCTTCTCCCATCTCACAATTCAGCCTATTGAGTAATCACTTTTACAATCTTTCTACCTTTTTTTTAAAAAAAAAAAATTATTATTTGTAATTAAAAAAATAGCTTTTTTTTTTATGTGGATGATAAGAATTGACCTTAGTCTTCTTCCATTCTTTATTTTATTGGGCAAGAAATCCAATTGTTTTGATATTTGTTGGTGGATCGTGACTCATGTCAAATAGATTATGTTAGAAGGTATAGGTATGGATAAATTATTATGACACACTTTGGAAGTATAATACGATGTACGATAGTAAATTTACGCGTACGAATTTGTCAACCAAACATAGGTTTGACTAAGCTATAATGCATGTTATCCACTTTCAAAACACCATTAATCAAACATCTTTTCTTAGGATCTAAGAAACAGAAATAGAACCACTTAATAATCGGGTCGAAAGTGGCAGTTTTGAAGAGTAAGTTATGATTAAATTTTGAAATTAAACAGAGTGCAATAACACCTCAATTCTCAAATTGCAATTATTGTTATTTAAGAATAAAAAGGAAAGTGTACTAAGAATCAATCATGTCCAAAGGAGAGACACCACAAGATGCACATGCTAACATATCTTGGGCTGGACATAATCTAATTGTAACATGCTCTCAAAGCATTCCTAATTTTTCTTTTTAAAAGAGTGATGCATGAATGCAAAAAGAAAATCAAAGATATCGAAGGAGATATTAAAAATCTTAACATTGTACTTCCCTACTTCACCAACAGCTCATTGGTGTTCTTAATTTGAGGCTTAAGTTCGAGTTCATAATGTTTAAACTATAATTTTGGTCCGTAACGATAAAGTTCTATTTTGACACTTCACTAAATGATATATTGATTTTTTACATAGACCTACTATTATGTAAGCGTAGGTAATATTATAATTTTTTTCAGGTGGGTATAAAGCAGTGGATCCTCCTAATAATACTAAACACAGACAAGACTATGATTTGAGAGCACAGTGATGTGAAATTTCTGCATAGTCAAACTATGTCGTCTTAATGAGACAATGATATGCATTTCCCAAATGATTTTGATAATGTTTTACGAACTCAGCAATCCATTATGGAGAAGATTTGATCCAATCCATCAGACAAGAACAAAATGATTTTCAAATAAACAACAGAAGATAATGATTGATTTGTGCATATGGGAAAAACTTAAGAGGTCCCAGCCAATTTCTACGGTGATTCCAGGCTATTCCAAAACAAGAAAGTGAGTGTGGTGCGGAAGAGGAAAACATGGATGTTATGCAAATGTAATAAGATAGGGACAATAGCACCTGCTGTGATGAGGTGGACCAGTTCCATTTGCCGGCAATCATATGAGCTCGCCATTGGCCGAGAATGAGAGACCGCGTGGGCTCACTGTGCGCATTAAGCAAAGCTGCGAGAACAAGCTAAAGCACAGATATTGGACTATGAGGCTAATAGAAATTAATGTCCTGGAGAAAACAGAGACAGATGACAGAAGTAAAAGCAGCAGCTCAGGCTTACTCGAGGAGCGTGGTCATCCAACAGTAATCACCACAGAGCAAGCCTTTCATTTCAAATATGACCTGCTATTTCTTTACCAAGCTGGATCAAATAAAGTTCGATGAAGAATGAAGTCGGCTGTTTGTAGAAAATCAACTAATATATAATTAATTTTCTCAAATAAGGATATCTGTCTGTTGTCATTCACACTCAGATTAGCACAAGTTGGGAAAAAAATATGATAATGAGAACTGATACAAGCAGCACTGATATAGTTGTAGCAGGACCCATCGATAGTTTCCACAAATGGTTCCTTAAGAATGTACCCTTGAGATCCCATCGACGTAACTTGCTTAAGAACCGCAGCATGCTGATCTTTGAGCAGCTTGAGCAGCCCCTGCACCCTGATCTGGTTGATTAATCTTGATTGTCTGAGGCTGCGACATCCAAAAGTAGAGTATATATCAATCACATGGAAAGAATGCCACTAAATTAAAGCATGTACTATGCAAACTTACAAAATCACAAGGCACTATAAAACACAAACACATCAGTGAAAAAAAATATATATGAAGCAAACGAGAAAGTAATGCAATTGGCGGGATACTTTTTTACCCAGAAAACAATAATTAAGGGTCTATTTGATAGGAAATCCAAAAATAGAATTTTGAAAACAAGATAAGCAAAGAAACATGGTTGTATTTTCATGTTTTCAAATATGCGTTGGGTAGCAAACTTAGAAATTGGATTCTAATTTAAGCAAGTTTTCAAAATGTGTTTGATATAGCACTAAATATTAGGTTGAATATAAATTACTAATAATTAATTTATGAAAATGTTTTATGTCAAAATTTTGCATAATTATTATTTTACAATATCATATAATTTATAATATATTATATCATACATATTTTAATTTACCCAAAATAAATTGAGTTATAGCATGAAATGCTATATTTATTTAACTTTTGATTTTTTGTAATATAAATCTGTATTTTAAATTTTCAATTCTCTAAATCTAGATACATTGAAAACATAAAAATATTTTTTTTCGGAATTCGCACTACTCTGATCACAGAAACCGAAAGCAGTTTTCAACCTAGTGATTTAAGAGTCTATACCTCGGCTTTTGAATCAGTATCAGCGAGTCTTTGTTTAATATCTCTAGCTATTGAGAAGAAAACTTCTTCCACGTTTAAGTTCGTCTTAGCACTCTGTAAAACACAAGATCTTTAGAATAGAATGTCCACCAGACATCATATCATAATTTCCCAAGCCAAGACGTGTAACTCACAGTCTCAAAGAACCTGATGCCATATTCATCTGCAAGAGCTTGACCCTTTGAGGTGGGAACAGCCTGAAAAAAAAAATTCTTGTCAAAAACATGTCACCTGAAAAATACAGACAGGAAAACCGATAGAGAGAAAAAGAGAGAGGGTACCCTTTTGCTCTCATCCATGTCAGCTTTGTTACCGACCAGAATTTTGTTAACATTGTCTGAAGCATGTTGTTCAATGTTACGAATCCAGTTCCTAATGTCTGCAGAAAGAAATCAGCTTAGTTCATAATGCTTCGAGAAGCTAAGAAGATTCATCGTCTACAGAGATTTATTCCCAAAATAAAACTTCAATACATGGAGTGGTAAAAGACAATAACAACTGAAGCTAAAAGAGGGTAGGGAAACATCACTGTTAAAGGAGGACTCATCAGTTACATCGTACACAAGCAAAATACCCATGGCTCCACGATAGTAAGCTGCAGAGGATAAGAAAGCGCAGAATCAGTTAAACTTGGGGGAAAATCCAAAAAATAAACCTGAGTTATATGGGTTTACGTATCCCAAAACTTGCAAAACTGTTGCAATTAAGTCCTATCACTTAAAAATCTATAAGTGGCAGCTCAAAAAATGCACAAATCATTTCTAAGTTACAGAGGTTCTTATATTTAAATCCTTGAGAACTTAGAATTTGTGCAACTATACTCCACTTTTATATCCAGGAAAATTTGCAAACTAAAATATTATTTTAAATCTGAGAACTAAAATACCATTGATAATTGGACAATCTAAATCATACTTAATGTGCAGTGTATACTTGAAAATAATTATTAATTTACCAAAGAAAAAAAATTGTAACAATAAAATATAGTTAAATAACTAATTAATCAAGGTCCCATTCGTTTTTTGGATTGGCTCCATCAAAGAGTGTGGTCTATAGAATTGGCATAAGTCGTCAAAGAATGAGCAATGAGTTATAAAGTAGGAAGTTGTCCACCACTCTCATATCGAGCATACTTATCAACCGCCCAAATCAAGAACAATTGGCTGGACTCTTTACATGGGCTATGAAGATCTTTTGAGATAGGTAAGGCAATGGTTAAATTATACGAATTCAGTCAAAAACATTGGAATAAGGTAAGAGGCAAGGCATCAATGTTATAGTTCAATGGTGATTCTTGCATTTTTTTTCTTAAAACTAAAATATCAAATGTTTATCTATTTATCTGAGCCCATATGACAATGGGACCTCAAAAACTAAAATTTGTTAGACAGCAAGGAATCAAGGTCTCAACACGCAAACTAGTCAAAATACCTAATAAGAAAGGATCCAAATTTAACAGTTCCTTTTTTTTTACAAAAAATTCAAATGGAGTGGGAATTTGAACCTCAAACCTATTGTAAGGGAGGTTTCAATTAACTTGACCAATTGATTAACATAGTAGGTACAAGTCAATAGATAAACATGCTTGATCCTATAAACTTGGAGATGTCAAATACTGATAAAAGATATCGAGACCTTTTAGCCCAACCTAAGACAATTTTTAAAGAATAACACATATGCCTAGGCCACTATCCTAGAAACGTCAACCACCCCATGCACATCACAACAACAGCACAAGATAATAAATTACGAACTTTAGACACTAACCAGTAGTAATTGTTCTGAACCGCTCCTGTCCAGCAGTATCCCAAATTTGTAGCTTGATCCTTTTTCCATCCAGCTCTATGGTCCTTATCTTAAAATCAATGCTGTCGAAGAACGTTCAGCCTACTCAATCAAGAATAATGTGGGAAAACCACATACTCATACAAGTTGTAGTTTAACAAGCACCTACCCAATGGTTGTGATGAAACTTGTAGTAAAGGAACCATCCGAGAAACGCAAGAGAAGGCAACTCTTCCCCACACCTGGAAAGGTTATATCAAACCATGAAGAAATACTCCATTCCAGACAAACATAAAATTTGCAGCATATGCTCTCGCAATGGATTGCAAGCACCACGCGGATTCAAAAAATATTGAAGCAACGTCATCAAACACCATTTTACATTATCAAACCAAATTACAGCCTATTTTAAATGTAATCCAACAGTAGCTATCTTAGATAGAGCCAATGTCCTAAAGGATCCTTAGAAAAATCCAGCAAAATGCGTTACGCATATGACGCAAAAACGAAGTCAACAAGAAATAAATTCCAAACATTCCAAGAAATGCCAGGCTCAAACAAGTACTAAAATGCAGATTTTACCGTAAATCTAGAAACATATTGATAATGGTCACGAATCAAAGATTATTAAATTAAACAATTTACATTCCGAGTAGCTCAACGGTGGAAGAACAACTAAATCGAGAAGATCAAATATAAAATCTATAAAAAAAAAAAAACGGAGACAGAAATGGAATAATGAGGTGAAAGAGTGAGAAATTCACATACCGCTATCACCGATCAGGAGGAGCTTTATGAGATAATCATAATCGGCTCGAGCCCTTGCTGGTGGAGCAGCCATCTATGGAACAAAATCGCAAGGGAGACCAGAAATCAAACCCTAGAGAGAAATACTGGAACAAAAGTGAAAGATCACACACCAAAGAAAAGGAAACAAATCTAAGAACAGAAACCAAACAAAAAATTGATTTCGTTTAATTTCTATAATTTTCTCTTTTTTTTCTTAAATTAAAATTACCGGATCAAAGGAGAATGGATGAATTTAAGATCTGAGACAAAGTAGAGAGGAGAATAGAAGAGGGAAATCGTCTCGTGTAACGCCAGCACTGGGCGGCCGTTGAAATTTTAGACTCGGCAAGGGTCTCTATGCGAGCGGGTGCACGTATTATACGGTGTACTAAACGCCTTAGCCGTTGGATTAAAATAACATCGAGTTCTCGGTTGATCTAACGGATGATAGTGAGAAAACGGTAGAAAGGAACTTGAGAGACGACGTCGTTTTCTAAGTAGCTTCATTTTTCCCGCAAACAGGTGAAATCGCGATTGCATACGGCATACGCGTGTCAACTTCAAATGAGCAAATTTTGATAAGACTTTAGGATAATTTTTATTTTTTATTTCTTGTTTAATTTTGAAAAATATTAAATAAGATTATTTTGAATTGGTAATAATATTAATAATAAATTAAGGCGGGACGACTTTAGAATTCTTCCCATTTATCTATTATTAATATATGATAATAAAAGAGGCATTTTTATTTTCCAACGTGTCACCCAATCAATATCTCTAACAATTAATATATATATATATATATATATATATATATATATATATATATATATTATCATAATTAATATATATTACACTGCGTTCAAAATAAAATATAATGATTTAATATTAATTTCTAAATTTTAGGATACAATTCGGTAGACTTCCTACTTTAATATCACGATTCTAAAGGTTCGAAATTCGTAATTTTTATAATTTTGAGTTTTGTAATCGTAACAAAATATTTTAACTTAAAATTGCAATTTTACCTCTCGTTTATTTTTTTTTATATGAAAATGATATTCGTTATTTATATATTAAATTAATAAATGTTAATGCATTGTTGTTATATCTAACTTATTGCGTTGACCAGTGATATATACGAGATGAATAATGATTATTTGCTGTATTTGTGATATACACGAAGTAAATAATGATTACTTACTGCATTTGAAAAAGATAAAAATGGTTGCTAAATTTACAATATGGTATTTTGTTATGTCTTCTAGTGTCCTCACATCTAATCTTAATTTTTATATATATATATATTATTTATTATTATTATTATTATTATTATTATTCTTTTTTGTAAGAGGAATTTGTGACCATTTTTTAAGTAAAAAAGAAATTGCCACGTATTAAAGTTTTGTATTTATTTTATTTTGCGTGTTGAGTTGTCATCGTACAGTTACCTTAATTATTTTTTTGCCCAGTATTCTCATTTTCTATTTCACAATATTAACTGAATTAAATATAATAAGAGACGACGCCGTTTTTCTTTTAATTGTTAGTTCATTCATTCGTTGTTGGTGGATGAGATATTAAAGGATATTTACATTCTTTTTTATTACAAAAAGATATATAAAAAGAACGTCATTCATAGCCTTATAAACAATATTTTTATTATTTATTTATTTTTATTATTATCTTTTTTCCTAACAATATTTTCAAAATAAAATTAAAAAAAAACTTTTTTTTTATTTAAATATTTTCTAAAAATTCTAAATACGAAGAAACATCAATATGTATGAAAAAAAAAGTACGATTATCAAACGAAACCTTAAAAATCTAACGTTTGTTTAGTTGATTAAACTCGTCTATCCTCAAACTTCGAAACTCGAACCTAAATTACTAAAGTTTTCAATCCTTTAATTAGAATATGGATCATATTGTACCGAATGCCCTAAAAACCATTGGTTCCTCTTCGTCCCAAGGAACCCATTCTATCCCCACTAGCCTTTTGACCTCCGAAAGAACAAGGCATATTAAGGGTACTAATTCGACATATTAACAACCTTGCATTTGGACTCGAGTCAACACATGTATTTTTTGTGTTAGTCTATTCCGTTAAATTAAAGAGTATAATAAATAAAATCATCTAATATAAGTTGTTAAGATATCGAATAAAAATATAATTTTTGTTATCAAATAAAAACATAAATTAATATTTTGTTTGATAGGTACGATTAATTGTTCGACATGATGTGGCCCGCCATCTTATTTTCTTTTCAAAATAGGTTAAATCAAACATGTGATACGATAAAGCTTAGCTCACATTAAGTGCATAAAGAACTAAATAATTGCATCATCTACGAGGACAGGCGAGCCACGTAAATCTTTTGTATTTTTTACGCTTTTGGTCACTCCCTCCCCTTATTTCTTCCATTTGTGTCCGTCCATTTTGATGCTATTTCGTAAAATATGTCACGAGAATAATGTAATTAAAGGTGCAAAATTGAATTATTATTGTTTTTAGTACGATAAATAAATTTAAGAAATTTTAAAAAATAATATATGTTAATTATTACTTAGGCTCACCTTTAAAAAAAAATGTTGGATAAGTAATAAATATATGTAAAAAAAAACAATTATAAATTGGTTAACAAAGGATCCACGTGGAAAAATCAATTATTTAAAATTGAATTATTCTAATTTAAAAGTCGGTGTCGGAGGAGACGTCCATTGTCGCCTAAACAACCGCCGATTTGCCAGCTTAGTTTTTATGCGATTGCACCTCTGCACACGTGTGACCGTCCACCGAAGCACCGTTAATTTTTTTTCTTTTTTTATAAATATAATAAAAAAAATTGAATTACATATTTATTTTTGCTTTTAAATTTTTTAATTGTCATTGGATTTTATAGTTAATTTCTTTGTTTTGATTTATTCGTGGAATGTAGATATTTTATATAGCTGAGTCATGCCTATATTCATATTAATTTCGATTAATGTAATATAAATATAATATTTTATTTTTTGAGTCCATTTTTGGTAACTCAGTAATAAGATATTAATTAAAATAATCTATATTTAGTAATGGTTGAACTTAATTAAAATTTAAAATATTTAATAAAATAAAACGAAGGAAAAAAAGACCGAGAAAATGGGAAGAAAAAGAGATAAAACGATGAATTTTCAACCAAACACGTCATAATGACTCCTCTCCTTATCAGCTTGGCTAACGATAAGATAACGGTAACGCCATTTGATCAATCCAATCAAACCGCACCGAATGGGCGTTAATTAAGAAAAGGAAACTCCGTCTCCGTTTTCTTAGTGGGTTCCAGCTGACTCACCGGAACGAAATGACGTGTACTGACTCACAAACAGCAACACGATAGACTTGCTTCCCCGAATATACGCATTTTTTTTTTCCTTTTATTTATTTATTATTCTTTTAATTTTAATTTTTTTAATGCGCTAAAAGAAACCGGAGGATTTTTACTTTTGTCTGCTCTCGCCCCTCTCTCTTCGCTTTCGTTTCCTTTAAAATGGTGCAAGAGGAAGAGAGCGGGAACGTGTAACGTACAGCTCCTCATTGCTTTCTCTGGTGCAGAGCATTTCGTGCCGTTTCTTCCTTCATCCTCAATCTCTTGCATTGAGATCTGCGATTCGGTTTTTGCTCTCCATTTCTCCTTTGAAGCTTTCAGGTTCGATTTTTGAGCTCCAGATCTTTGATCTCTCGAGCTTTCAGTTTCGGTTTCTTGTTTTTTGGTTTTTGTTTGATCAGTTTTTGTTTCTGGATATCTCTGCGTTCGCGGAGATCCACTCTGGAAGGTGTTTTGAATCTTGTTTGTTTTATATTATCTGTTTGCTATCTGCTTTTTCTTGTCAGTTTTTTTTTGAGTTACGGAGCGAATGGGTGATTTTGACTGGCTTGGAACTATGTTGTGATTTATGAATCTATTTTCTATGAAATATGTCTGTCTTCATTCTACATCATTTACATGGCAGATGCTGGTATGTTAGATCCAGGAGATCGTTGTTTGTTTAGATTTTTTGCTCTAATTTTTTGCCGTTAATCTGCTTATGAAAGCACTGTGAATCTGTGGTTATAAGAGGCGTTGTGACGAAAACGTTGATTTCTGTTCCTCCGTTACATGCCTACCCGAATAAAGAGGCAGAGATGTGGAAACTAAAGAGAACGTAAGCAGATAGTCCAAAAGAGAGACGTAGGGAGAGAGAAGAGAAAATGAATTCATACGTGAACGCTTGACGGATATTTTTCGTATCTCGAAGTTATGAATATTGATATGGATGAGTGGACGTAGTAGTCTAGTCAAGAAGCATGCGGTCTTTGGATCTGTCGTTTCTAATCTCTTTCTAAAATCAATATTTGGGACCTATCTTATTCCTTGGGCAATGTCAATTGTCACATGCGTTTTGTTAAAGATATGTGAAGTTGATGGAATTGTTGTTGATGTTTTGGTTATCGATCAATGACAATCGTGATGATGCCCATTAGTTTCTGAATCGGAACAACCAGTGTCTGCATTTGTGAATGTATAAAATCTGCGAAGAAGACATGTGACTGCGTATTTTGTGTTGCTTTTGAATGCCTCTGCCTGGACTTTTGTTTTGGTTGTTCTTTTCACAGTTATAGATCTTGATTTCTTACCCATGAAAGTGCAAGTTGATGTTGCAATGTATGTTAATACTCTATTCTTCTCTGATTAGAGTATGTTGACTGGTTGAATCTGATAAACCTGTGGAGAAGTACGAGAAATACGGTGCAATTGTCTTGACTTTCCAAAGTTGTACAGGTTGCATGAGCTCTTGGATCGCATTTGATGTTTAATGTTTTAAATGGGCACTTGCGATTACGTTTCTTTATTTATTTATTTATTGTCGAGAGAGCTCCATACATATATTAGAGATCGATCTTTTCCTTGCACCATTTTCTTTCATATGCCAGTCAGTTGTTTTTAGATATGTTCAGTCTTAATTTTAACTTTATTCATTTATCTATTTATGATAAGGTTCAGTATAAGCTTGATGACGTAAGGTTCTTGTTACATCCTTTAGGCATAAATTTTCCGTTTTGTGATTGTAATAGTCCTATAAGTATTGATGTGAAATGATGTTGAAAGATTTGGGCCTTGGTTAAGATGCTTGGAAGTGTGTATTTTAGTGTCTTACGATACCCTCAAATTGAACTTTCTTTTGAGAGTAGATGTTCTGATTAGCTGCTTTCACTTCCAGCTTGCTCTTATGGCTCCTTCAAATGGAACAACCATCAATGCTCGTCCTTCTCCATACCCACCACTGAATGAGAGAATACTTTCATCAATGACTAGGAGATCTGTTGCTGCACATCCTTGGCATGATCTTGAAATAGGCATGCGTTATACCTCACTGTCATTTATGTACCTTTTATGTGGAGGAGATTTTATAGCTAGAATGATCTACTGATAAACAAATTTTTAATTCTTTTTCAGGACCTGATGCTCCAAAGATTTTCAACTGTGTAAGGATGCTGTTCTGAATTCCATAATATCATATATGTTTTTTTTTTTTTTTTTTAAAGATGGTTGTATTAGATGTGATATAAGTTCATGATAATGCCATCAGGTTTGAACCATAGTAACTTTTTACAGTCGCGGATTGATGTTGAATGTTGGCGGATGAGTATTCTTAATTGTTATCCTATTTTCTTCTTTATATATTAGCACTTCAGCAACTTAGAATTTTGAAGTTTCACCAAAATTTTAACGATGAATGTTGATGCATAAATTGAATCTTGATTAATTTTCATCATGCAGGTAGTTGAAATAGGAAAAGGAAGCAAAGTGAAGTATGAACTTGACAAAAAAACTGGTCTGATTAAGGTAATTATAAGCTAATCACTTGTTTTTTTTGGTGGATTTTATCCGTCATCAGTTGGATAAAAGGCCCATGTTTATTCAGGTTGATCGGATTCTTTACTCATCTGTTGTGTACCCACATAACTATGGCTTCATTCCGCGGACTCTTTGCGAGGACAACGATCCCATAGATGTCTTGGTCATCATGCAGGTACAACAACAATTAATTGTTTAATGAAAGTTGTATTTTTAAAAATATCGGCGCACATCTTACCTGATGTTGTTCTGAAATATTTCCAGGAGCCAGTTCTTCCTGGATGTTTTCTGAGGGCTAAAGCAATAGGCCTTATGCCTATGATTGACCAGGTAACTCCTCTCGAATAAATGCCATCTTTTGTTCTTAAATAAAAGAGAGTTCTAATCATTAATTAACTCAGGGTGAAAAAGATGACAAGATTATAGCTGTTTGTGCCGATGATCCCGAATACCGTCACTACAACGACATCAAGGAGCTCCCACCGCATCGATTGGCTGAGATTCGTCGCTTCTTTGAAGACTGTATCCTAAAAATTAGTTTGATCATTTCTAACATCATCAGCGAAAACCAACTTACAGTGTCATCCTAATCGATCGTCCCTATATCTTTTTATTCTCAATTTGTAGTGTTTCTTGACAAACCAATTCAGACAAGAAGAATGAGAACAAAGAGGTAGCTGTGAATGACTTTCTGCCAGCCGCTGAGGCCTTCAACGCCGTACAACACTCAATGTAAGCAATGGTTACTCTAATTTTCCCTTATCTATAATTTTTTGCTGGTACCAATAGCCAGCTTTGAACTGATGAAGGATTGTATTTGTTCTGTTTTTTATGCAGGGACCTCTATGCAGACTACATAGTGGAGAGCTTGAGGCGGTAGGTGTCCGCCAAGCAATTGGCACCCGTGATTGCATTCATATCACACACATTGGGAAAAGCCTTCATTGAAATGGTTTTGTTTCCAAGGCAAGATTTTCCTGTCTGTGGTTTGTTAATATGCTTTCATACTTGAATTTACACCGTGTTATGTTCGGGAAACGATAATGCCATTAAATGGTTGTATCAAGAATTGGATCGAAATGTTACACAGCGATCGTACTAGCGTTAGGGTAATGGCTATATTTTTTGATTTTTTTTCTTTTTTTGAAAAGTCTATTGTAATGAATCTACACTTCTACTGTACTAGACCTGGTGGGATCCATGATCATTGTTCCTTATCAGGTCTTTTTTGCTTTTTGTTCCCGACACGGGGAGCAATGATACCGACTTCAAGTGATTCTCTTTATATGTGTGTGTGTGTTTCTTAGTATAAACTAATATATTAAATTTTAAGTTTGCATTTCCTTTTGTTTAAATTAATAAAAATGTCCCAAACTTTGTACTTTCCCATCCTAATGTCCTTGAATTTTTAAAAATGCAAAAAAATGAAATAGTTTTAAAAAGGCTTCTCGGAGTTTCTCATCTGTTGGAATGGGACTTTCCAAAACAGATCAAACAGTTCATCATGGTTCGTGTTTAAGATGGATTACCGATTGGCTTGATTCTCAAGCCACAGTGGAATGAGATTGGAGATGATTGTAGTCAATTCACTGGGACGAGAAAATAATTAAATTTATAAAATAAGAAAAAGATACATAAACCTAAGAAAAAAAATTTGGGAATTGAGAGTTGAAAGAGGAAGATTGCAAAAATTCGTATCAAGTATACACTATTAAAACTCGTAACTAATAAATAAATTATCGATTTCACGATAACCTTTTTACTTTTTTGTTAATTTTATCGTTGGAAATTATGTGAGTTTTTGGGTAATATTTAAGTGAATTTTTGAAAATTAGGTGACAAAAAATTAACAATAATGGAAATTAAATTAGGTGAGTTTTTTTTAGTAACATTTAAAGTGAATTTTTGGAAATTAGGTGACGGAGGAAATTAACAATAATGAGGTAGGTTTTAGTTTGTGTTAATAGATTCTCAAGCCCAGAGGTTGATTATTTCCGTAATGATTCTTAATTTCTATTAACAAATAATCATTTTTAATTTCTATTAGAATTATTTCTAACCTTTTTATTGCTTTCCAAGTCTGCAGTGGAACTAAAGTATTAAAGAGGATTTCGTTGCTCACTCTCTCTCGAATAAGAGAACAACTATGTAAGTAAAGTAGCTAATTAGCTAATGAAACACACATGTGAATCATTAACCACAACTTTTTAATAAACCAAAATCATACCATCAACATACTTAGACTATATAAAATTCTCTCGCCTCTTCTATAAAGTTTAGCTCTCCATACAAACCAAATTAAACAGAGGAACCCACGTTTTAATCCTATAAAATTGATAGAATAAGAAAAAAGAGCAAGGGAATAGAGAGTTATCCAGCTTTGTTGCTGTTCTTTGATGGAAGTTCTCTTCCCTTGAGTTCTCACGTCCACCTCTTTGCCCTAATCTATCCTTCTTGGTCTTTTCTTCCTTCTGCTGTCAACAGCAGTTGGTTTAGGATTTTTCTTCTTCTTCTCTAGTTTCATAGCAGGTAACAGCAGAGGCTCTACTGTCTAATCTGATTTTTCTCTCTCAAAGTGTGGCTCCCGTTGGTCTTCTTTTTTCTCTTTCAAGGCGTGGCTCTCTCTTGGTCTTCTTTTTTCTTTTATATTGAACATGAGTTCCCTCCGACACAGGAATAAGTTGTCCACATAAGATGTTATTGGATAGTCAATAACCCACCAATTTAAAATTTAAATGTTATCCCCATTTGTTTCTAGATTTGCTACTTCATTATTGTTCACCATAAATGTCTGAAATTTTACCACATTACTAACTTAAATGTACAATTAAAATATTGATTTATGCCCAATCATATTCTTTTCATTTCATGTTGGACTGATTTCATTGCTCACTAATTAAAATAAATGGGATAATAAATGAGAAAATAGTGAATAAGAGTGGAACGTTAACTACAAAAAGATTTGATATGACTCTCCAGTTCTCAATCTTCAACCGTGTAGACTAGCTTTAGGAGAATTCAAGCTTCATGTTCATTTTTCGCCCAACTTTGTGGCTACATCGGACCATAGGCAAAGTTTGCATTCGCTAATCAAATATCGCTTATGCAGAATCAAAGCTTGTTTGGTCACAAACGTTCATGCGTGTTTAATCGTTCGATACAACAATGTCGCATCTCGATTTTCAACAATATGACTCATGCTTTCTGATGTTGTGCCATGTCTCGAGACACATCTGACCATTTTAGTTTATTCGGACACATCGGTTGAAAACTAACCCATGTATCAATCACACTTGTTTATTTCATATATGTGTGTAATCAAATTTACATTTTCTGCCTATAAATTTGCTTTATTTTGAAACAAATTTCAAAATTTTAAAATTGAAAATGAAAATATTTTTTGATAATTTAGATATATATATATATAATAATAGGGGATAGCGTTAGTTTGACGCGGCGATAGAGCGGGAGTGGGCCCACTGAATTTATTAAATTATATTTTTCAAAATTCTCAAACTAATTAATTAAATAAAGGTTGGAGTCGACAGAAAGTATCCAAAACTTCTTAATATTGTCAACGCCCAATAAATATCTAAGCCGGCGCCTGAGCCACTGCTCAATTGGCTCAGCCGCCGAATATTATATATATATGTAGTGAAAATTATACGAAGACCAAAATATATACTTTTTTTAATTAAATTACATTTATAATTATTTAGTGCGTGAATTTTAAAAAATATCTATTATTTCTTTAATTTTTTTCAATTTTGATATAAATAATTTCCTTTGATAAATCTCATAACTTTCAATTTTATATTTAATAAATCATATTTGATATTTTTAATATTCACGAATCTGACTAATTATATTTATAAATCTTAATTAATTTTGTAGTTAATTTTTTTAAAATTTTATATTTAATTGTTATTTTAGACGTATAATTTAAATTTTAATTTCTTAAAAAACTAAACTTATAATTTAATTTTAATCTAAATTCTTCTCAATTTTATTTTTTCTAATTTATTTTTAAAAAATATCTAATAATTCTCTGAATTTTCAACGTTTAATAAATTTTTGATTTTTTTTTAAAATTTAATATAATTCATAATAGTTTATTGAATTTTTAAATTTGTATCTATAGATTTTTTTACTAATTTTACATTTAAAAAAATTAGGCTCTTATTAAACACATAATTAAAATTTAAAATTTTATTATACAAAAAATTTCAATTTATAAAAAAAAAAAAGAGATATATTAGGTTAAAAAAAAAAGTTTGAGGTTGTATTATTTATTATTTAAAATTTAAGGGACCTAAAAAAAAAAAGAAAACAGAAAAAGGTTTAACCTGGCTTTTTCTTGGAGCCGACTTCAAGAAAAGGAAGAGAAGCTCATCATCGTCTCCAACAGGGTTTTTGCAGTTTACACCAACACGATACGCTCCTCTGTTATTTGAATCACTCCCACCATAATTACCACTCCCAACCACCCAATATAACCTTTCCCCCGCATTCACTCATTCATTCCTCTCTTCTCTTCATTCTTCGATTTCACTGTTGTTTGAGTTCTTCCGCGAGCATCCGAGGAGAAAAAATGGTAACCCTTCGATTCATTTGCTTCATTTGTAGCTTCCCAAGTGTTTGATTAAATGACCTGTTCTGTTTCTGGGGAAGTTCTGGGAAATTGCTGGAATGGGTTTCTGGGAAATGTGGCTTTGTTGATTAGCTTCTCTTTTGGTTCTATTTGGTGTTTGATCTGTGGTTCTGACTTGACTGGAATTTTTTGAATGTGTTTGGATTGGGTTGATTTATAATAATAGTTCATGAATTGTTTTGGTGTGTAATGTTTTGCTCTGAGATCTTGGGATATGATCTGGTTTGTGTTGGAATGATTTTATGTTTGAAACTATGGGATGGTTTAGTTTTATGATCGGTCGAGCTGGAGAATTTCCATCTGGTTCTGTATCCATTGCTCTTATCTTAATTATCTCTTGTGATGAACAGGGGTCCTCCTTTTAGTATTTTACTTCCCCCCTCCCCCCTTTTAGATTCAATCTTCCTTTCAAAGTTGTATGGAGTTTTGTTGTTGCAAGGAGGCACCCACCACTCGTAGATATTCTATGCTTTGACCCATTACGTATTTTCGTCACTCTTGGTAGGGAAAGGATTCCACACTCTTATATGTGTGATCGTCACTATATAGAATGCTTCCTTTCCTTTTCCAACCTATGGGAAAGGTTTCCACACTCTTATATGTGTGATCGTCACTATATAGAATGCTCCTTTCCTTCTCAAACCTACGGGAAAGGTTTCCACACTCTTATACGTGTGATCGTCACTATATAGAATGCTTCCTTTCCTTCTCCAACCTGTGTGTGATCGCACAATCCACACCCTTACGTATCGCTGG
This sequence comes from Cucurbita moschata, assembly GCF_002738365.1. Taxonomy (NCBI): domain Eukaryota; kingdom Viridiplantae; phylum Streptophyta; class Magnoliopsida; order Cucurbitales; family Cucurbitaceae; genus Cucurbita; species Cucurbita moschata. The sequence goes on from NW_019268531.1 coordinate 3,074,340, forward strand.
CGGCGATACGTAATGGGCTAAAGTGGACAATATCTATTGGCGGTGGGCTTGAGTTGTCACATGAAGTGTGTGTGTTTTGGGTGTCAATCAACCTTCTCAGTGATACGTAACGGGCTAAACCGGATAATATCTACTAGCGGTAGGCTTGAGTTGTTACGAGCGATAGGTAATGGGTAGGCTTGAATTGAATTGTTACATGAATGTGTGTGTTTTGTGTGTCAGTCAACCTTCTCTTTTATTGCATAATCTTGTCTTCAAGTTAGAAGATACTTTAAAAGGTGATCAAATATTACAAACTTAGCTTAAAAAATATACTTTCATGAATCTGGTAGGCCAATGCAGCATCAGGAATGGCTGTGAATGATGAATGCAAGTTAAAGTTTCTAGAGCTCAAGTCGAAAAGAACTCATCGTTTCATTATCTTTAAGATCGAGGAGAAGCTAAAGCAAGTAGTTGTGGAGAAACTCGGTGGGCCTAGCCAAAGTTACGAGGATTTTGCTGCTAGTCTCCCTACCGATGAGTGTCGTTATGCTGTCTATGATTTCGACTTCGTCACCGAAGAAAATTGCCAAAAAAGCAGAATCTTCTTCATTGCATGGTAATGCCAATTCTTAACCATTCAATGATTGCATACTTCATCTTATCACTGATTGAACTGTTAAATGAAGGTCTCCTGATAATTCAAGAGTCAGAAGCAAGATGATCTATGCAAGCTCCAAGGACAGATTTAAGAGAGAGCTTGATGGAATACAAGTAGAGCTGCAAGCAACCGATCCGACCGAGATGGGTCTCGATGTAATTCGTAGCCGTGCTGGAATATAAGCCTTCGAAAACGAATCGAAATGTTTAAAGATTTCACTGGAAATCTTCTGTTCTTCTTGAACAAGTATGAATCTGTGTGTCATCTGGTATGTCTTTTAACTTGTTATGCAAAACCTTCTGTCTTTGAGTGACCATTTAGAGTCTGATACCTATGAAGCTAATTGCTTGTGAGGGGTTAGCTGAGACCTTATGCTAATTTCATCTTTGTTTTTTTTCAGTTTTAGTTTGGATTGCTGGCTTTACATTCTTCTTTAACCCAAACATTATCCTCTCTACTTTTGGGTTTATTGTTGTTTTCTTTGTAAGTTGGTAGAAATTGATTGCTTGATTCTTTGTTCTAATGCTCTGGTGTCTGCATTCGTGTTCGTTCTTGCTGTATTTGTGCTAGTCGGAAGTGATTTAGTTCTGGTTGGATGACTATTTGGTTTTTTGAATCAACATTACTACTATCGTGCGTACGTTTCACTATTTTGTTTCAAAAATCAAAGACGAAACGCTGGTCAATGTAGGGCAGGAAAGTCTAAAGAAAACCATATCTTCTAGCATTGGGCTTGGACTGTTACAAATGGTATAGAGCCGATCATCATGCGAGATGCTGGTCGAAGTAGGGCTAGACCCTCTCCATAGTGGACACGTTTTAAAACCTTGAGAGAAAGTTAGAAGGGAAAATTCATAGAGAACAATCAACTCTCTTCACAGTGAACACGTTTTAAAACCTTGAGGGAGTCCAAAAGGAAAAGCTCACAAAGGACAATATCTATTAACGTAGGCTTGGGCTGTTACATGTCTGATGTCCCATGTGTTCGAAAGTCTAAAAAATGCTTAATTTTTGTCGTAAAATTGACATAAATCGTTTAACATTCTATTCAGAATGAGCAGTAGAATTGGAATCGGAATCAAGAAAATATGTATTCTAAATTGATAGTTATATCCTTTAAACAAGATACTAAACTAATTAAATATTGAGAATAAAATAATATATTCTATAAATGCATTTCTTTAAGAATTAAAGTTGGATATTTGCCCTAAAAATCGTTCGGGAATTCAACTGAATCAAGCAGTTCCTTCACAGATTCGCAGTATCATCTTCCCTGAGAGACCCACTTCGTCTTCGCCGGCGAGGGTTCAATAGCTCTCTGGCATCTTCACGGTAACGGCGGACCTCCTCAAAATTTGACCCAATGGCTTTCACTTGTGTTAAGTGTTATCCATGGCCTCTCCCGCACGCTCCCCTCTCTTTTTCCTCTAAACCCATCTCCAATTCCTCCATCTTCTTTTCTGCGTCAGTTTCTGATCACCTCGCCTCCACTTCTTCGTCCAATAGTGTTTCGTCTTCACCAAATGTTCATCATCTTCCTCCTGATTTCACTCCGAAGCAGCTTATCGAGACCCTTCGTCGCCAGAGGGATGAAGTGGCGGCCCTTCGCGTATTCAATTGGGCTTCGAAGCAGCCCAACTTCGTGCCTAGTTCGTCGTTCTACAAGGAGATTCTTCGCAAGCTTGGAAAGGCAGGATCGTTCGAGTACATGAGGTGCGTCTTGGAGGAGATGAAGCTCATTGGCTGTGAGGTGGATAGAGGTATTTTCTTGATTTTTGTTAAGAGTTATGCAAAATTTGAGCTGTATGATGAAGTTATGGGTATTGTTAAAGAAATGGAGGATGAATATAGGATAAAACCAGATACCTGTTTCTATAATGTGTTGTTGAATGTTCTTGTGGATGGCAGCAAGCTTAAACTTGTGGAATCTGCGCATTCTAGCATGGTTAGAAGACGAATTAGGCATGATATTTCAACGTTTAATATTTTGATAAAAGCCCTTTGCAAGGCTCATCAGGTTAGGCCTGCCATTTTGATGATGGAAGAGATGCCAAGTTATGGCTTGTCTCCTGATGAGACCACATTCACAACTATAATGCAGGGGTTCATTGAAGAGGGAAATTTGGATGGTGCGCTGAGAATTAAAGAACATATGGTAGAATATGGGTGCCTCTGTACTGATATCACTGTTAATGTCTTGATTAATGGGTTCTGCAAACAGGGTAGAATTGATCAAGCCTTGAGTTTTATTCAAGAATCCGAAAATGAAGGATTTCGTCCCGACCAGTTTACGTATAATACTCTCGTGAATGGTTTGTGCAAGGTGGGTCGTGCTAAGCACGCAATGGAAGTCGTAGATGCAATGCTTTTAGGAGGCTTTGATCCTGATACATATACATACAACTCTCTGATTTCTGGACTGTGTAAGCTAGGTGAAATTGATGAGGCTGTTAAGATTCTGGATCATATGGTTTCAAGGGACTGCTCCCCAAATGCTGTCACCTACAATACTATAATTAGCGCATTGTGTAAGACGAAACGAGTCGAAGAGGCCACGGAAATAGCTCGTTTTCTCTCGAGAAAGGGAGTTTTACCAGATGTTTGTACATTCAATTCTTTGATACAGGGTCTCTGCTTGTCTAACAATCACAGGAATGCTATGGAGCTTTTTGAGGAAATGAAGGGTAAAGGATCTCGACCCGACGAGCTTACGTACAATATGTTGATTGACAGTCTTTGTTCGAGTGGGAAACCGGAGGAAGCTTTAAAACTGTTAAAAGAAATGGAGTTGAGTGGCTGTGCACGTAACGTCGTTATGTATAACACATTAATTGATGGGTTTTGTAAGAAGAAGAGGATTGAAGAAGCAGAGGAGATATTTGATGAGATGGAGCTTCAAGGGATTTCTAGGAATTCAGTGACCTACAACACTCTTATTGATGGTCTTTGTAAAAGCAGGAGGATGGCGGATGCTGCTCATTTAATGGACCAAATGATAATGGAGGGCTTGAAGCTTGATAAATTCACCTACAATTCACTCCTCACTCACTTTTGCAAGACTGGGGACATTCAAAAGGCATCAGATATAGTTGAAACCATGACCTCGAGTGGATGCAATCCCGACATCGTCACATACGGGACGCTTAGTAGTGGTCTCTGTAAGGCAGGAAGACTTCAGGTTGCGAGTCGGCTTCTTCGATCAATTCAGATGAAAGGGATGGTTCTTACACCACAGGCCTATAATCCTGTTATCCAAGCATTGTTCAAGCGGAACAGAACTCATGAAGCCATGAGACTTTTCAGAGAGATGTTGGAGAAGGCTGATCCTCCAGATTCATTAACGTATAAGATTGTTTATCGTGGTCTCTGCAATGGCGGAGGGCTGATCGGGGAAGCCGTGGACTTCACGATCGAGATTATAGAAAGAGGTAATATACCTGAATTCTCATCATTTGTTATGTTGGCTGAAGGTCTGTGTAGTTTAGCGATGGAGGACACCCTTGTAAAGCTTGTGGATATGATAATGGAGGAAGCTAGATTCTCAAAGAGTGAGATTTCGAGGATAAGGGGTTACCTTAAAATCAGAAAATTTCATGATGCATTGTCCACTCTTGGAGGTATCTTGGAGGACCTGTACCCCATAAAACCTTGTCGTGGAAGATCACGACAATGAAGTGTTGTTATTCGTCGATAGATATTGTCAATATTGTCTTTTTTGGGTTTCTCTCAATGTTTTAAAATACGTCTACTAGGGAGAGATTTCCACACCCTTACGGAGCCTAGTGGCACAATGTCTAGCTTTAAACCATTTGTAACTGTCCAAATCCTATTGTTTTTTTGGGTTTCCTTCACGATTTTAAAACGTGTCTAACAATGTCTAGCAGCCTCGTTGGCAACCGCCCAGTATCTAGCTATATACATTTGTAACCATCTAAGCCCTATTGTCCTATTTTAGCTTTCCCTCGAGGTTTCCACAATCTTAGGAGGCTCAGTACGCCTGGTATCTAGCTCTATATCATTTGTAACCGTCCAAGCTCACCGTTGTCATTTTTGAGTCTTTTCTTCAAAGACTCTCCTTCAAGGTTTTAGAACACGTCTACAAGATAGTGGTTTACACACCCTTTTCAAGATTACATATACACTGGGATTGAAATTGAAATAATAATATGTTATCTTTTCTATGAAATGGAGAGTAAACTGATACAGTTAACTACCAATTATAATGTAATAAAGTTGAAGACACTTGTGATATTATACATTAGTTGAAGCCCCATCGATTGCCAAGGGCTGTTCGTTCTTACTCGATTCTGCTATCTTCAAAACCAGAGCTTCTTCTGCATGACCACCTCCTCCATGTTGTTGAATTACTAGTATTGATGATACTATTCCCCTACTCGAGCTGGCTAGTATGTCCCCTACTGGCCCCAACTCTGCGTGCTCTGCTGGTCGGTCCGCTAGTTTCACCACCATGCTGGAGGGAACCCGACCCTTCCCGACCACGACTAGGTCATAACCACCTTCCTTTCCAATGCCCACCACCCCTTCGACTATCATGTTCGTGTTGCTGGCCTCCTTCTCTGTGTACTCAACTGTTGCATCCCATTTGCTTCTGAATTCCGTCAGTGCTACATTATCTAACTCCTGCTTTCCAATTCATAACATTTACGTTGACAGTGAGTTTGAAATGAATTTTTAAGTGCTTTTATATATTAAATTTATTTGAAGAAATAAAAAGTGTACCTTTTCTTTTTCCCGGTTGATTGGATCTGTGGAGAAGCTATAACGGTTGTCGCCAGATTTGGAGTGCATGGGGCGTAAAATGAAGTTGCTACCCTCAAACCCATTCGATGGCGACGGCCGGAACCTTACCACCGTGACCTTCACCGCCGGATGCTCCGCCATCAGGCCACCCAACTCCAGCGCCTCCCGGTCATCGGGCCCACCAAAAAACACGATACAAATCCTTTGGGCCACACCAACCATGAGCCCAGGCCCAGGCGTATGAACCGTATTGGCCCCAAATCCACGGTCCACAAGAACCGCCACGGAGCAAGGCGCATTCTTCAGAACCCGTTGGTTCACAACTCTCCAGCCATGGCCCACATTCTCCTCCTCTTCCTTGCCGTCGCCGTCAAACACCCTCCAATTCCGATGGAATGGCAAGATGATCATCGTGACCCTCTTCTCGTTCGCCACGTGGCAGATATCCTCATGCATAGTGGCCAAGGAAGAGACGGCCGTAGTGGGGCGGACCTTAACCCGACCCAGTTGGCTGTAGGCCTGAAAGGCAGCAGCCATCTGGTCGCGCCACTCACCGGCCTTCCGGAACCTGGCAAAGAAAGGAAAGCCGTTTTTGCGGGCGCGTTGGACCATCATGATGGACGAAGACCGCTCGGTGAGCTCGACCAGATGCATCACGAAGAGTTTGAGGGATGAGTTTTTTGTGCTGCGAGTCGCTTCGGTCAGACCCATGAGGGACGGCACGTTGCCAGAGCTGTGGAGACAGGCTAGGATCCGAAGCTCGTCGTCGCCCGACAGGTCGTGGAGTTTCCGGTGGGTTCGTGGGGTGGAGCCGCCGCGGGCTGGCTTGTAAACCGCCATCACGGTGGGGGTAGTGATGAATGTTGTGAACAGTGCCATTAACACTAAAATGGCGAAGATTTCGTCGTTCAAAACCTGCGTGTTTAATCCCTTAATTAGTTATGAGATAATCAAAGTGCACGAACATCTTAAAGTGGACAATATCATACCATTATATATATTAATGATTACTAACATTGTATTATAGTCATATTTTATGCCCTTAATTTGGTACGAATGTTATGCTTTGTGCCCTTAATTTAGTTATGTTAGTAGAATTCTCGAACTATCCAACCAAAATTTAACTATGTCAGTAGAATTTTCAAATATCTAACAAAGAAGTTGCTAGCCTCAAAAGTGATTGAAGTATCGAACAAAAGGTGTACTTTGTTCAAAAGCTCCAGAGAAAGAAGTTGAGAGCCTCACAAAGAGTGTAATTTGTTCGAGTGCTCCAAAGAAATTTAAGTGCTCCAGAGAAAGAAATTGAGCCTCACACAGGGTGTACTTTGTTCAAGTGCTTCAGAGAAAGGAGTCGAGCCTCACAAAGGGTGTACTTTGTTCGAGGGCTCGAGAAAGGAGTCAAGCCTCACAAAGGGTGTACTTTATTCGAGTGCTCTAGAGAAAGGAATTGAGCCTCACAAATGGTGTATTTTGTTCAAGTGCTCCAGAGAAAGGATTCGAGCATCACAAAGGGTGTACTTTGCTCGAGGACTCTAGAGAAATAAGTTGAGCCTCACAAAGATGTACTTTGTTCAAGGGCTCCAGAGAAATGAGTCTAACCTCACAAATGGTATATTTTGTTCAGGTGCTCCAAAGAAACGAGTCAAGTCTCACAAATGGTGTACTTTATTCGAGAGCTCCAGAGAAAAGAGTCAAACCTCACAAATGATGTACTTTGCTCGAGAACTCCAGAGAAAGGAGTCGAGCCTCACAAAGAGTGTACTTTGTTCGAGAGTTCTAGAGAAAGGAGCCGAGCATTACAAAGGGTGTAGATTGTTCAAGTACTCTAAAGAAAGGAGTCGAGCCTCACAAAGAGTGTACTTTGTTCGAGGGCTCTAGAGAAAAAAGTAAAGACTCACAAAAGGTATACTTTGACGAGTGCTCCAGATAAAAGGAATCGAGTCTCTAACAATTTTTTCATTAAATTAATTTTTTTCAAACTAACCTTTTTCTCTTTGCCAATATTGAGAACAATCAATTCAACCAAGCCTTTAGTGTTCATAAGAAGCCCCAACGCCAACGCCTCTCTCGCCGGGATCAGAAACGCCATCGCCGCCACAAATGTCGCCAGAATCTTACCGGCGCACGCAGTGGAGATAACTAACGCCAGCAGCCCCCACGCTCTGCCCCCTTTAATCTTAGCCACATCCGTCTTCAACCCACTGGAAGCAAAATACAGAGGAAGAAGAAGACCCGACACAAAATCTTCAATCCTCTCAATCAATCTCTCCGCAAACCTTCCCCCTTTCGGAATCGCCAATCCAAACACAAAACCCCCAAAAATCGAATGAATTCCGATCAAATCCGTCACGAATCCCGACACCAACACCCCCACTAACGTCAAACAGATATACGCGTCGCCCAGAGCATCGTGCTCGTACGAACACCGCCGCACAACCCATTTCATTCCGGGACGAATAACCACCATCATGAAAACGACATACGCACCTCCGGAAAGTAGGACCCACACTGACACCAACGGACTCTTTTGGGCCCCACCTTCGCCGTTACCGGCGAGAGCCACCGCAAGTGCGAGGAGAATCCAAGCGGCGATGTCGTTAAACGCAGCAGCAGCCATGGCGGTTTCGCCGACTTGGGTAGTGAGGAGCTTAAGCTCAGCTAAAATGCGAGCAAGAACAGGGAAGGCAGTGATGGACAAGGCGACACCCATGAATACAATGAATTGACCATAGCCGACTTTGTCAACGCCGTCTACGGTTTTACGGAGGATGAAGGCTACTCCGATACCGGAGAGGAAAGGGACAGAGATTCCGGCGAGGGCGATTCCGAAAGCCCTCCGACCGCTGCGACGAATGGAGGACAAATCGAGTTCGAGTCCAACGAGGAACAGGAAGAACAATAAACCGATGCTGGCAACGGATTCGAGAATCGGAGTGCTCCATTGAGGGAAAATCCGGTGCAAATAAGCTTTGTTTCGGCCGAGCGCCGACGGACCCAGAAGAATCCCACCCTGAAATTAAAAAATTAAAAGAACCCATTAACGAAATCAAAAAAGTTGCAGAAACAGAGCATTGGAGAAGAACTTACGACGATTTCGGCGATGACTTTGGGCTGCCGGAGAGGTTTGAGGAGGAGGGCGAGGAGGCGGGAGAGGAGGAGAATGAGGACGGACTGAAGGATTAAGAGAGGGAAAGCGAAGTGGAGGGGGTTGTCGCCTTGCCAGACGCCATTGGAGGCGATTTTGATGGAGGTTATGTTCACGCTCATCGTGTTTCTGGCCTCTGCGAATCTTTTTTTTTTTTTTTTAAATTTTATTTTAAGAATTAAAACTTGGAAATTCAAACGCTAAGAGAATGGTAGTCTGAAATGGATAGCTTACTTATAGAACAGCCTCAAACCCAAAATGCTTTAAATGCACCTCCCTATCCCCTTCCAACTTCAATTGGGTTTGGCTTGTTACTTATTTTATACCTAAATTACCCTTTTAGTACCCTTTTCTTTTCCCTAATTTTGAATTTCATTTTTGTTTTTAATCTTTTTTTTCATGTGCCCTTTACCCCAAAAGGAAAATGAGCTTTGCTCCTCTCAACTTCGGGTAAATTCGGCGATATATATATATATTAAATGGAGAGAGAAACAAGCGCTAACGAGTAAATTGTGCAAGAAGTGGATTGTGAGATCTCATATTAGTATACTGTTTTTAAGGAGTAGATCAGTTGGAGAGGAAAACAAAGCATGATTTATATTGGTATGTAAACCTCCTGTAACATACATGTTCTAAACACCTTGAATGTAAGCCCTATTTACGTATATATATTTAAAATTTTATTAAAATTTCACAAAATTTTTAAATTTATATTTATTTAACTACTAGACTCTATAAAAAAATTTAGATTTATATTAGTTTACCTTTTGAATTTTCAAAAATATCCAATTTTGTTTTTAATAGGTCCCTCAATTGATTAAGCTATTCCATATATACATATATAAAGTCTAAGATAATAAAATTGAGTTTCTTTTAAAAAAAAAATATTTTTAAAGTCTAAAAATCTATTAGACAGACTAATAAATCATGCCCATTACAATAGTAAATGTACCAAGTTTCGAACCAACTTGAAGTAGATAAGGCGTAATGAATAGGACAGTTTTGAAAGTAATTTAGAATTAAATCAAAATGTGTAAAAGTAAAGGCGATAAAACAAAATAGGTATGAAATTAAATTAAATCAAGATAAGGTTAACCATAATTAAAAAATTAATTTCCTGTATCAACTTTAATTTATTGAAATATGTTAATGCTTACTTTAATGGTAAATAAATGTATGATTTAATTTTCGTGCTTTATTTAATATAAATATATTACTATTATTTACTGGTTTAAATAATTAAAATATTTATAAAAAAAAAAATTAACTTTCTCCTCGTAATAATAAGAAATTTTAGTTTTAAGGATAAATAAATTAGTTTTATGATTTTTTTTTCTTAAATTCTTAAATTATTTTATTTAGACCTTTAAACTTTTAAAATATATATTTTATTTTAACAAAAAAGAAAATAGATCAATACTATTAAATATGTGGTTCATAATAATATATCAATATTTTTTTAAATAATTATTTTATATGTTTAGGGCTCAAATTAATTAATTAATTATTTATTTTCTTTTTGTAAAAGGGATGAGTAGAAGAAAGAGTTCACATGCATGTGCATTGAAAGAGAACCTTGAAAAATAGATTACATTTTTGATGCATGCATTTTTATTATCACGAGAAGTACGCAAAAGCAGAGTTAAAAGACTGTAACGTCTCGGTATCTCTTATAATACGACTGTGTTTGTGCTCGAGAGCCATATCGTACTGGAAGGGGTCTCACTTTAATACCATTTGTAACGCCTCAGGCACATCGTACTAGAAGGGGTCCCACTTTAATATCATTTGTAACGCCTCAGGCCCATAATTCATATCAGGATTTAGAATTTGAATTCGACATTTGATGTTACTGAGATTCTCTTGTATCTCCTATGACATGAACATTTTTAATATGTCACTCAACGTAACATTGCTCCAAGCTAAAGACACTTAACTTTTGAGTTCTAATGAGTGAGCCATCGAAAAGGAAAGTACACCCTGTAGATATTGATAATCTTTGAAAAGGTGAGAGACAATCAACGCTGCATTGCTTTATTATTGTTTTCTCACTCCATTCATTTTTTGTGATCTATCGATTCTTAACTCATGAGCTTGAAGCAAACTCATCCGTTCATCAACGGAGAGTATTGATAGATCCTTAGCTTCTTCTATGGCAGCCACCACATGATTAAACTTTGGAGTTAAGCTTCTCAACACCTTTGCAACAATTGTTTCATCTGAAATTTTCTCTCCATAGGTATGCATCTGACTGACTATTGTCATTGCTCTTGACAAAAAGTCAGCAACTAATTCGCTAATCGTCATGAGTAGAGTTTCAAAATCACGTCTTAGAGATTGCAATTTCACTGTTATGACCTTTGAATCTCCTAGAAACTCTTTCGGTAGAATTGACCATGCTTGCTTTGATGTGGTTGCTGCTACAATTCGTGAAAAAATAGTTTCATATATCTTGTTAAATTAACAATATGTGTCGTCGTGTCGTGGCGAAGAGGATTTTCTTAATTTCTTCAAACTTTTTTAACACTGTTCCTCCAACTTGCTTTATTTGCTGTAAAGTTAGTATGTACAATGTGTGAGTCCTAAGAGACAAAGTAAGTACCTTTCCTAAAATTAAGGATAATCTAACTTTTTAAAATATAATAATTTAATAAATTATTATTATTAATTTTTTTCTACCAAGTCAACTATAAATAATCTAAATTCATTTAATTATGAAAGTTAAAAGTTTATTTTAATTCGATATAATCTAAAATTTAATTTAAAATTTAGGAATATAAATAATAAAGCTTAAAATTATTTATTTATTTATTTATATTAAAATTGTGGTGGCTTTGAAAGCACGTGAGTTAGAAAGTCAAAGTTTAATTTTGTTCCAATAATGAAGAAGGCAGCTGCAAGGTGTCTGTGAGCTAAAGCAACCACTTCAAAAGACCACACATGACTCATGCCATGTGATTTTTTTTTTTTTTTTTTTTAATTATAAAACAACACATCTTTTTCTTTTTTTAAAAAAAAAATTATATATTTTCCAAGGATAAATTCGTAAAATAAGTTAAAAACGACCCGATGAAAATTAAATTATTTTAAAAATAAAAATTAGAATATGAACTATATTCAAAAACCACCCGCCATCCATTATTAATTTTTAAATTGACTTTGAATCAAATTTTGGAAATATTAATATGGTCGAGCTTTCTTCTTGATTAGATCACCCTATTTGACTCGACTATCAAACAAGCCAACACGTGTCTTTGACATTTAAACGTGTGGCTCATATGTACGATACAATTCAACAAGTTACAATATAACTAATGAAAATTATTACAACTTCCTAAATTTCTTGAATTTTAAATTTTAAATTTTGTTGTTTATTTATGATATAAAATAAGAGGCTTTAGAGTTTATGTGTGACTTTAATTGGTATAACACCTAACCACCATTTTTTTCTAAAATATTAAAAAAAAATGTCACTTTTAGGGGTAAAAGTGTAAATTTATTTTATTTAAAATAATTTTTAATTGTTATTTAAAATAGTTGAGTTAATGGGATTGGGCTTGGCCCAGTTATGGATAATTTTGTGGGCTTCACGGCATGTCTATTGGATTTATGTGGGCCGAGATTATGAGTCGTCTCCTTATAACCAAACAAGATCTGAGCTTACAAGTCCCCATTTTCACTTGTGAAAGGGAATCGAGACGAAGGAACGAACGCAGACAGTCGAAGGAAGATGAGGCAGTTCGATCCATGGCCGGTGTTTTTCAGGCGAGAATGGAAGAGGAATTGGCCGTTCCTTGTTGGTTTCGCCATAACTGGAACCATTATTACCAAGATGACCGCCGGATTTTCTGGTATGATGGTCGATTGCCATTATTTCTTGTTATTTCTTCTTGTTCCTTCGTTTTTAGGTTTAATTTGACTCCTTCGATTCTTTCTGCATTGATTACTTGTTCGATTAATTTTCAGAGGAAGAGGTGAAGAACTCTCCCTTCGTGCAGAGGCACAATCGGTATTGTCTCGGAACCCTAAATTTACTGATTCAGACTCAATCTCACATCCCGCACCTTGGATTTGCTTATGAATTAAATCTATTGTCTGATACACTTTCGATTTGTCTGGGGATTTCTGGTTTTAGTCTGAAAAGTCACGAATCCGTCAAAGAGAATTGTACATTATTATTGGTTTTCTGTTTTCTGAAATGAGGTTTTTATATTTACTTGAATGTGGTAGTCATAAATTGTTTTTGTGCATGTATTCCTCTTGCTTATTTCCACTAATGGCCATTGATATATAACCATCGTGGTTGCATTGTTTTGGAGTATAATTGTTGATATTCCAGTATTTGATTGGAAGGGTATATTCTAGAGAGAGGGTAAAAATCCATCATATATAACCCGAAATCATCTCTAGAGAGAAATGAAAAGAGGGTAACTCCATTTTGACGATAATCTGAAAGTTATTTGGAGTTATTGCGATTCTTTCCTTCACATACGTTCCAATGTTTGTGGAGTGATTGATTTTTCTCTAGATGTTATTGTGCACTCATATCTCTTGTTTATGTTTATGTTCATGTTCCAGTAATTTTGTATTATTGACTTTCTCCAGCGGAGAGATATATTTGGATTTTCATTTTTTTTCTTCTCTATTCCGTCCCCTTTTGTGGCGATTGTTGGTATAGAACATAGGAATGTGCTTCACAAGTTAATGCACTGCCTGCTGCAGGTGAATCTTTGGAGGGGAATTGGTGGCATTGCAGAATGTGATGTTTTTATTTGTACAAAATAACAGATGCTGCGGTTGGTTTTCAAACCATTTGAAGCAAGTCTTATCGGTACTTCTCAGTATTTCTCAAATTTGTAAGGATTTTTTGATGTTGTTTGCTTTTACATGAACACGAGTTCTCTTCGTAGCATCATTGGATTGAAAACTTTGGTGTTCTTTAAAGCATCATTGGATTGAAAACTTTGGTGTTCTTTAAAGCATCATTGGATTGAAAACTTTGGTGTTCTTTAAAGCATCATTGGATTGAAAACTTCGGTGTTCTTTAATTTTGAATAATTGACCTCCTTCACGCAAGGATACATCAGTTGTTTCATGTTACCGTACTACTTTTGAGTCTCGTTTCAAAACTATTCTTGGAGTAGTAATTTCTTGTTGTAGGGGTAACTTAAAATAAAAATTTGAATAGCCATACCATTTTTTTGTCATCTGACACATTGTTTCAAGTTCTAAGCCAAGTTTTAGGAAGATCATCTAAGATTTGCCTCGGCCATGTATTAATTTATTTTATGTTCTACAATATTATTCTATTAATTTAGTAGTTACAGAATGTGAATATAATAGTAAATATTTATATTATTATAATTATTTTTTAATCTTATAATTATGAAGGATATAATATATATATATATATATATATTATGGATGAACCCTCCAACATACCCCTTTTGAGAAGTTTATAAATCCATAAGAATTAAGTAAATTCTGGGTTTGTGGAATTAATCATGCAGCCTAATATAATCTTGACGAGCTAATTAATTAATTAATTAATCAATAAATACCCAATTCAAAATTAAAGTAGAGTTAAGTGAGTATTCATGAAATGCAAATCAGAGGGCTCTCTAATTATTAATATTTACTCAACAGTTGGGGAATTGAATGGTAAGAAAGGAATATTACCAAAACCACTCTAAACTTTTACCGCTTTCTTCCACCACCGCTCTTGCTGCCTGCACACCATCCAACTTTGTTTTATTTTGTATTCTAAATTAATTTGTTATTTAACTAATTAATTTTTAAAAAAATAAATAATAAACAAACCTCTTGGCTGTGATTGTTGTGGCTGTATGTCTGGCAAGTCTTCCTGGATTCCTCGTAACTTTCGATCCTATATTACAAATTAATAAAAATAATAAAAATAACTTTGAGAGTGCAGAGATATTTTCATTAATATTTCAATTCAGTAAATAAAGAAGTTACCGAGTCGTAAACAGGCAGCTGGTTGCGCCAAAACTCCATGGTGGGCAGAAGTAATCGCCCTGAATCCATGAATTCAAATCCATTGGCCATAACATAACAAAACAAAACAACAACCCATCGGCATTAGCCTCAACTTTGTTCTTCTCATTCTCACCTGATCGTGATCGCCCATAACTCAAACATTCTGGAGATATCATACACCTTTTCTCCTCCCTTTGCCTTGCACGCACACCAACACCACTTCCCTGAATCAACAACCACCATCCCATACACATTTTATGAGTTTCTTCAATCGAACCACACATTATCACACCAATCCAGTTCTAATCATCAACAGAATTGACAAACAAATGCCAGAAATAACTTACAGGTGAATCGAAAACGATCTTCTTCTTCACTTTCCTCCTAGATTCTCTCTCTTTTCTTCTTTTGTTTTCTACTTTTTCTTCTTGAATATCAGAACCAGTGAAAGGAACTGGAGCTTCAGTTGCATTTGTTGTCTGCATCATATCTTGAGCCATAGAATCTCCTTCATCCAATCCATTACCTTATTCACAACTTTTTCTCAGTTCTTACATTCATGAAGTTGAAATCAACTACATATTTTTAATAATGCAATGTCATGTTATAAAAGATTTAAAGAAAACCCAAAACCAGACAGATATTTTTCTTTGTGGTTCAACACATCGGTTAGACAAGGGAACGACACATTCCTTAAAAGGGTGTGAAACCTTCTCTATAGAGGACGCGTATTAAACCCTTGAGGGAAATCCTTAAAAGGGTGTGAAACCTTCTCTCTAGAGGACGCGTATTAAACCCTTGAGGGGAAGCCTAGAAGGGAAAGTCCAAAGAGGACAATATCCATTAGCAGTGCACTTGGGCGGTTAAAAATAGCATTAAAGCCAGACACCGAGTGGTGTGCCAGCGAGGACACTAGGCCCTCAAGGGAGGTGGATCATGAGATCCCACATAGGTTGGAGAGGGGAACAAAATATTGCTTACAAGAGTGTGGAAACCTCAAGGGGGTAGATTGTGAGATCCCACACTGTTGTAGTGGGGAGCGAAACATTCCTTATAAGGGTGTGAAAACCTCTCCCTAGTGGACGTTTTAAAATCTTGAGGGGAAACCCGGAAGGGAAAGCTCAAAGAGATCAATATGGGTTGTTATAGATTGCTAGGAAGAACTTTGGACCTTTTAGTCAAGGTCGATTGTGCTTAACAAGTGTTTGACATGAATCCAACAAGAAAAAGAGTGTCCCACATGCGCTTATCTACCAGTAGAAATTTGAAAATGCACTTACTTTTCGATCTACAACGCAAAGTGTCTGTATCAGAAATATTTCCCCCAGCAGCAGTATTATCAAAAGCTTCTCCCTGGAAGCAATTTGCTGCATAAGTTTCCCAGTTGGGAGGAAACCCAAACACAAAATGCTTGAAAACCTGTTTATAGTGAAAGCTACATTAAACCCAAATGAGAGCACCAGGAAATATAGGAAACAAGAACCACAAATTTGACATCCAAACCTCGGCCGTAAAGCCACTATCAGTAGTACGAAGTTTGTTTATGAAACCCTTAAGAACAACACAGATCCTATCAGCAGTCTCCAGAGTGAAAACATCGAATCTCTTAACAATGGGAGCAGAAGAAAATACTCGAACAGGTTGTCCCCTAAAACAAACCAATAAAAAGAAAAACGTAGAAGAGCGCAGAAAGAAAACTCCGGAGGAAATTTTCGAGTCGCTTCACGAAATGGCAACAGATTGAGGCAAAATGTGAAAGAAAACAGAAACAATCACAAAGAAAGCCCTAGAACGGGAGACAAAGTATGATTACGGTGTGGATGTTAGCCCAGCGACGGCAAGCGATTTCCCATTGGAGTCATTTTCAGCTCTGATTAACCACCAATCGAGCAAACAAACCTTATTTTCCGATCAATTAGACATACAATCAGAATCAGATGAATAAAAGTAATTGAAGGAAAGTTTGAAGGAGCGCTTACTGTTTTCTGGAAGTAAGAAAGTGAAGCGCGGGTGGGGATTTTGGTGTCGCTGACGGGGGTTGTTGGTCGATGCAATTCTGGAGTAGAAGCCATGGCGTTTGCGAAATTCGCCTGAGATTTTTAGAGGGATTTGCTTACATTAGGTTTTTGGCTCCTTTTTTCTGGGGAAGGTTTTGAAATTCATCGAGGAGAACGGCACCGGCGCGCGGGAATGCTTTACAGCCACACCCCACTGTTAGTTGTGATATTTACAATTTTACCCTCTTCTGCCACGTTTGACATCTTATCTTAGATATTTTATATTATATTAATTTAAATTAATTGTGCTTCTTATATTTTTATTTTAAATTAAAATATTGAATTGTGGTTTTTTATTGATTTTTTGTTAGCAAATTGTGTCTTATATTTTTATTTTAAATTAAAATACAATGAATTATGATTTTTTTAATTCATATGTTATAAATTCCAAGAATTTCTAGACGAGTTGACGAGATTATGCACAAAAACCAATTGAGTCGGGAATATCTAGCTATTCCTAAATAACTTGATTAGGTGGAGACTTTAATTTCATGCTCGAGCGCAAAATACAAAAGCTAGTTTTTATTTAAAAATGTACATTAGTTGTTTGACTATAAGGAATTCAAATATCGGTGAACGATCATAGAGTAAGACATCAAACCATAAATCTTTAGAACGAGAATTAAATGTTTTATCGACATCAAATATCTTAGTGTTGAAATTCAAAGCATAGGATAGAGGGAAAATATCAAATATGAATGCATAAACTAGGATTGATATTAAAACACTAAAGAGAAGACAATTCATAGCTTTTCATCTTGAGTTTCATCACGAGGAACACAGCCAAAGTGGGTTTGGCTTGATTGAATATCACAACCAAAATGACTTCATAATATGTTGGCATCAACAACTCAATGTTTGTCTCAAAGAAAAGAAGTTTACGTATACAGGAAATTAATGAAACAAAAACAACCTTAAAATATGTCTTGGTGGAAGTGTCCTGAAATAGATTGTGCCCTCTGCAGATGGAGATTCAATGTGTAATTTCTTACCTGCACAAAGACAATTCATAGCAACATAAGAATTTGTAGCATGTACTACAAAAGCAAATTTTCGGCATAGCTTCTCGTAATCTTGCATCGAGTAACAACTAACAAGGGATGACCATTGACTATTCGAATCATAAGCTGCATATTCAACAGTCTTAACTTCACATAATCTTGTTTCGAGTCAGGGTCTATATGATTCCCAAGCTATTATGGTGTTCTAATTCTATACGTTTACGCGTTCTTAAATTCCAATTCGAATTATGAAATCAACAGATGCCTTAAAAATTGAGTCATAGAATCGCTACGTTCCTCCATAACATAACAAAAAATGTGTAACAGCCCAAGCCTATTGCTAGCAGATATTGTCCGCTTTGGCCCGTTTACGTCTGCATCACGGTTTTAAAACGCGTATGATAGGGAGAGATTTCCACACCCTTATAAGGAATGCTTCGTTCTACTCTACAACCAATGTGGATCTCACAAAATGTAGCCTTCTAACATTCCAGAATATTACCAGGACAGCTAAGTTTATTAGGAACAAAAGATATTGAAGTAACATACTAACAAGGATGAAGACGATGATGTAAAAAAAAGTTAGCGATCGCAAGGATTTTAGCAGATGCCGTGATAACTCGAAGCAAAAAGACTATGAAGGAGTACATCTGCATACCTCTAAACTTTGAATTTGTTCTTGATACTGGCATAAGACGTGCTTTAACTGATGGACTTCTCTTGTCTTCTCTTCTTGCTCAAGATTCCGCTCGTGCTGAATGGCGACTGCTCTCTTTAAAATTTGGTTGTCATTTACCAAGCTTTGCAAATGCCCCTTCAAAGAAGCATGCTTTAACTGCAACATAATGTGGAGAGAAACGAAAATTTAACCTTTTACACTTCATCAAAAGGAGATTGAACAGTCTATGGATAATAATTCCACACTACCTCCTCTGATTCTCTTGAATGCACAGTTACATTATGTTCAAAAGCTTCTAAAATCCTTGCGGCTCGAATTCTAGCATCACCAACATCAACCGCGCTTCCCATTTCTTGCACAAACATGTCCACCCACTTGGATCCATGCATTCCATATCCTTCACCAATGGCCGAACCAGCATCGGTGGCTTCATCGACCTTCTCGTGTGACATTTCGCTGCCTGATTTCAGAAAAACCCGATTCGCTTGGAGTAAGATATCAAGGCCATGTATATATTATCAGTAATCAAACCTGTTTAAACCAATGTCAGATGACACACATGTATAATAACAACTTACATGTAGCTGTTCTCTCATCTGGGACCGTAGAACAATTTCCAATCGTTGCAGAATCGACACGAGCACTAAAATCATCAAAGGAAGGCGCCTGTAGAGCAACACTTGCACATTTAATCTTCAAATTATGATCCTAAGAACAGTTCCGACCCGCTAAACATGCACACAAAGGATAATCAGATCTTCCAAAAGCTTTAATTCATGACAAAGTGGTTGATTATAATGCCTATGAATATCCTGATATCAAACCATCTTTATGTCATTCCTTTCTGATTACATCTAGAAGCATTGGTTACAAACAGACAGAATCAATCAAGTGGAGAAGAAACAGTACTCCATAAAAAATTAAAAATAAAAACCTATACAAATTTTCATTTGAAAATTTGATGGAAAGGCTGAAACCAATAATCCAAGATAAACTAAAAACGGAATTCATAAAGCAACAACTGATGATCCTGGAAACAAACCTCGGCACCGACTCCAGGGAACATCTGAAGCAAAACCGAAGCAGAATCCTCATGTCCAGACCCGAACTCCGATCGGGTCGGGGATCCGAAACTGAACCACCGGGACCTTTTAGCGGAAGAACAGGCCGTCGGAGAAGAAGATCCAAAGATCTCCTCAAACCCAACCCGCTTTCCACAGACTCCAGCCGACATGGCCTCCTCCTCCTTAAACCCCCAAATTTATCGGATCAAAAACCCTAGAACGAAATTCCCAAATACGAAAAGGCGGAAAACCCCCAGAAAATCAGAAATCAAAAGGCTCTATGGTTTTAAAACAGAGATCGTCGGTGATCGGAAAATCGCCGCAATTCTGGAGAGGCAATCTGTTTGAAAACGTAGAAACAGATTGAAATAATGTAGAGAGAAATTGAGGGAATAGGGTTTGATGAAGGGAAAGAGAAGGAGCAGGTTGAAAGAGGGGAGGGTGAGGCGAGATTTTGGCGTTTAATGTGGGTTGGAATCTTTAGATATTTCCACCATTGAAGTTTACAGTTACGGTAGATGCACGAAAAAGATAAATGTATACCTATGCACAACACTATAGGGTAGACCAAATATACATTACTTTTTTATTTTTTAATTATTTCTTAAAATCTTTATCAAAATTTTATATTTTGATTTTAGTTATCAATTCTTTCTACCCGAATTATATTTTATCTAAAACTTACTTTTTCTCTTGAACGTGATCGAGGATCAAGCATATGTCAGAACTTATAATTTTCATACAGCTAACTTATTTGCTGAGTTAAAACAAGTGTCTCACCATTGCTATTTCACTTAGCATATTCGACCTTTTTAAAAAAAAAATTGTATTATACCTCAGATTAAATGTTCAAAAACCTATTTCAATCTGGCACATGCTATAAGTGGAGCAAGTTGCTCCGGTAATCAAGAGACTAGGTTAATTTTTTAATGCAATTATTGCCGCCCGATTGCTGCAAAGTTCTTGATATCTATATAGATACATCGCTATGGTTTTGAGTTCTTGATATCTATATAGATATATCGCTATGGTTTTGATATCTAGTCAGTTTCTTATGCACAGTAAGCATCAACTTTTCTTGAAAGTTCTTGCAAATCAATATGAATGGATGGATTCTCCAGTTTCAGCAGTTGGTGCACTTCCTTCTCCATCGCCATTGTTTCTCTCATCAAGCATTCCATGCAAAACCCAATTGAACTTAAGCGCTGTGTCATTTGGCCTTTCAGATTTGCCTCATCTTCACCATTTATGTAAGCTTTGCTCAGAATTTCATTTGCATGTTGGCAGAAGGAACCCATAATTGTCTCAATATCTTCTTCACTGAGAGCTAGAGCTCTGCTTCCATGGTTTGAACCCTTTTCCATCTCCTGCTTTTTGCTCTGCAATTCCTTCAAGGACTTTATCAGGCTCACCTTCTCCATGAACTTCAAAGAACATCCAACTTTTTTGCTGAATGCCTCCATGTCTTCACTTAAGTTAGAACTGTTGAGTTCTAGAGACAGAGAGCTCATTTCATGCACCAGAAATTGTAAGATATCTACTGATTTTTGCAGAGATTTCACAAGATTATCGTAGCAGCTAGCTTGGAAAGGTGTAGTCCAGAAATTTGGCTCAAACTCAGCTTCTATAATGAATTTTTCTAATTGACTAACATGGGATTTCAGATTTTTGTGCTGTTCTATCAATGGAATCAAAGTAGAAGAAGATTCATACGAGTTCTTATGGGGAATAAGGATTACCCTCTTGATGCAATCTTGAAGGATCTCTAAAGTTGTTGAGAACTCTGTTTTTGTCAAAGTTGCTGCTCTTGTTGGATTGAAAACAACCTCCACGGTCAGATAACAGAGCAATCCTATGCAAGCTTCTATGATTCTAGCATTTGCAAACTCAGATGGAATGCCGTAGTTCTTCCTCCCAAGAACAAGCAACGCGCCTAATGCTGAGGCGATGCCACCAGATTGACCATACATTCTGCTATGGATTAGAAAGCTGGAAAAAACAACCCAAGGGAGAAGAGGTAAGAGCCATAGATACTCATATTTACGCAAAATAAAGCAGCATACGACGCCATAGATTGACCCCATTGCCGTCCCTTGAGCTCGAGCGTTGGCGACTGTAAATATTGCTTGTCTCTCAGTTGCAAAGCTGATGGCAACCGTCAATCCTGACCAATACCCATTTCGCTTTGTGTAAGTCAGACCCAGATACACGGCAAGACCCAACGTAATCGAGCATTTCAGGGCAAAACAAAAACTCTTGAATGTAGGCAACATGTTCGACGAAATGCCCCAATGAGTCTTTTTTGTACAATCGTCCCCCAACTCAGTTGCCTCTCCCCCATTGAGTCTCCGACCTATTTTCACCTCGGAGACGAGATTCCGGGAAGCGGCGGCGGCGGCGGCGGAGGTTGAGTCATACAGAAGAATTTCCATACACCGCAAGAAGAACGAAACCGGCAGAATTTGAGGGATAATGGGAGAAATATTAATCAGCCGATGAGTTGAGAACGCGGGCTTCTTCTCCGGCGCAGTAGTGAAATTGAGCTGCTGTAGGTTCAAGATGGCCTTGGGTTTGAGATCGTTGAGCAAATTGCAGAGTTCTTCGTCCATTGCTCCGAAGGCAATGGAAGGGGAAGTCAGGGCAGCTTCCATTCCTCTCATTGCAACTTCAATTTCTTCCAACTTTCCTGCAATGTCGATGCCCGTCTGTGACCTTTCCCAGATCATTCCTCCCTGTGTTCATACCAACAAGGCTTGCATTAACCACTAAAATCCAAATCGCTACCGTGAAATTGAGGGTGAAGTTATCATACCATATTTTCTTTGATACTTTGAAGAAGCTTTGTTCCATATATCGATAGCGACTTGGCGTCGGCCATTGACGCAGCTGCCTCTGCTTTGCTCCCCGCGGCCAACCCATCCACCATGGCCGCCGTTCTCTCGCAGCCATTCTCAATATAGCCCCTACTAAGTTTCCTCATCTGCACTCGCACCAAATCAATTTATATATTTTCAAAAAAATATATTATTATTTTATTTCCACGTCAGATAATAATTTCAATAATTTAAATACTTTAGTTACACAATTGAAAAGGTTTTTATTAGATTTTAATGGGTTTTGTTTTAATTATTTAATTATTTATTCTTTGTCTCGTGCAAAATTAAAAGAAATTATAGGTCAAACGTTTTAAAATTTTAATATATTTAATTATATGTCTTCAATAGTTTTTTTATTATGATGTGATGTTTTAAAAAAATAAAAAAAATAAATAACTTTAATACATATTTTTATTATATTAATACTACTCAAAACCAAATAATAATAATAATAATCCTTTAAATTATATATATAATCAAAATTTTATTTTAACTAAAATTTTGGTCGTGATTACGAAGATAGTTGAACGACTCTCCACAATCCTAAGATATTATCCATTTCAAGCCTAAGTTCTTGTGGGTTTGCTTTGGGTTTCTCAAAAGTTCTCTCACTTATGGAGAGAGTATTCTTTGTTTATAAACACATGATCATTCTCTAAATTAACTAACGTGGTACTTTCATCGTCTAATAGATTTACCTGAAAGGAGGCCAGCTGTGGGTAGGGAAGCATCATGGCGGCGACGGCGGCAAGAGCTCCCGCAGCCGTACTGGACGCAACACGAATTGGGTGCATATAAAAACTCGTCTGACCGCCGTGAATCACCGTCCCGACGTACACGATCACAAGCTGTCCAAACGCGATTCGCTTCGTCAGCAAGTGGGTCCGCTCCGGCAAAGCCACCATAAACGCACTAACGGCCACGGCCACTGCCGCCGACGCGCTGCCAGTGAACCGCTCCGGTTTGATCAGCCACAAACACGGTACAGACGAGAGCACCACCAACGCCACTGCCCACATCACGTGCCACACACCCATCACAGCGTCGCCAATAGAAACGGCGTCGGAAAGCAATATGGAAATGATGGTGACGTAAGAGAAAGCCGAGAACGCCAATAAGTGCTTCACAGGTGCTGGTCCGAACACCGTGATGACGCCGATTATGGCACATGCCAAAGCCGCTCGTAGAGCCGAGCCGAGGCGCATCCTCCATAGCACCGCCGTCGTCACCGCCACCGTCATTATCAGTGGTTGTATGTATGCGGGGTAATAAGAGGAAGAAGAGGGCTATGTTTAAAAATAAGAGATTTTTGGTTGGCAGTGGGACAGAGGAATACTCCGACCATTTATTTTATAATTAAATTACATTACACATCTTACTAACATTTTTCTACAACATGATTACAAAACGTGTCTGTCTATATTTCATATATTTTTACATGCCGCATTAAAAATATTTGATTAATCCACCACATCTGAATGGTGTCAAAGTTATCTTATCTATACTCAAATAAATTACAAAGATATAAAAATAACAATAAAAAGGAAAGATATCTATCGTAATAAAGTAAATATTAAATATTTGTATTATAATAAAATATCAAATATAATATATATGGTAAATTATAATTTATTATTAAATATCCTTAACACGCGTTACTTTTTTATGGTTAAAATTATTAAGTTCTTTCACTTCTCCTTAAAGTAAAATTAAAAAAAAATTAATACCAACATTATATAAACTTTTTGTACACTCTTACAATAAATTGGGATATTAATCTTATAAGAACAACCATTAATATAACAAAAATTCCAACTTTATCCCTCAATGAAACAAAAATATCAATATTTTGGAATATTACAGAACTCACACATAAAAAATAAAGTAAAACTAAAATATTATGAAATTTTAAACTTAAAAGGATTAAGGGGTTGATCAAATTTCAACTATGTATTAAATATGATTAATTTACATTATTTATGTTTTATATTAAATGCCAATCATTTATTGGGTTACTTAAATACCAAGTTGAGCTAGTCAAATAATAACGTAGAAGGTTATTTTTGTCAATTCCCCATTATTGATAATTATCCAAAATTATAAAAATGCAACTTTAGTTAATTAATTAATTAAGTTTGGCCACTTTAATTTGTCAATAAACCAATAAATCGATATTTTTTTAGTTCAAACCACCGTATAAATAAAATAAATGCTAATTTAATTTGGAGTTCCAAAAATATAGGTGGAAATATCAACAAAATAACCGATATTTATGGAAGAATAATAAAAGAATTATTTTTTTAAATATTTTAAATTATTATTATTATTATTATTTTATCTTATAATCAAAATGTTGATTCACTCTTCTAATAGATGGAGTACATTTTTATAATCACTTTAATGTATTTAGCGCGTTTTTATAACGATTCGGTGAATTAAATTATGTTGATTCAGCAAAATACTATTTTGTTAAATACGTTACTAAATTGAGATATAAGATTTAAAATAAAAATACTAGTTTTGAAATTTTTAATTATTAAAATATATTTAGAGATGATTGATTCTCTGCCAGGTGGGTTACTAGTGGTCGGTCGGTTTATATCGTTCGTGAAAATCGACGGCTATAATGGATGAGTCCTTGGACTTCATAAGTTTTGCCTATGGCAGGGAAGATTGAACGTATGTGCGTACTTAATTAGTCTTTTTTTTTTTAATTTACTTTCATAAATA
Organism: Cucurbita moschata; assembly: GCF_002738365.1. NCBI lineage: Eukaryota > Viridiplantae > Streptophyta > Magnoliopsida > Cucurbitales > Cucurbitaceae > Cucurbita > Cucurbita moschata. The sequence goes on from NW_019268531.1 coordinate 3,099,293, forward strand.
TTTCGGATTAATAATTGAGATTTGTAAAATGAAGATGAAGATTGAGACATAGAACGAATGTAATCATATTCGGTCTTAAATTATGTTCCTGGTAGGCTCACTCGTTTTGGGACTTGACTTTCATGAAACATTATAATCAATTTCTACTCGAATCTAATTTTGAAATTAAATTATGTTCCTGGTAGGCTCACTCGTTTTGGGACTTGACTTTCATGAAACATTATAATCAATTTCTACTCGAATCTAATTTTGAAATTATTAGGAATGATGGAAGGTAATATTGGAACTTTTGAAATAACATGAATATTTCGAATAATATGAGTTAACAAATTATATGTACCAAGGAACGAGAAAAATAATCAATTTTTGCTTATACTTTTAAATTTTTATAAAGATTTAATCCTTTAAAATTAATAAATTTTTATTTTCCAAATATAAATATAACTTAAGACATAATTAAGGTATACACGATCTATTTAAATATAACGAAGTAAAAGAACAGATGGCAATGACGTGTCGGCCCAATTCACGTGGGCCATTTGGTACAGCCCAACGGTCCATCTCCAAAACCCTATTGGTTAGAAGGATCAGAAATGGTCACGATTGGATTGTATCCCGTTGCCATTTCTTTTTTTTTCTTTTATATATCAAATTATATTCCAACTAACCACTGTATTAATTTAATTATTAAATTTTTATATTCCAACTAACCACTGTATTAATTTAATTATTAAATTTATATAAATAGACCAATTTCGGGTTTTTGTTTTTTTTTTTTGTTAATTTAATGTAAATTAGTGAAACATACCAAAATCAAATGTAGAGTAGCAATATGAGATTCGAACTCATACGACATTGCGGGGACTTGTGTTTTTGGTAAACAGTTGCCTGGACCTGGTTACTGCGACCCCCTTTGTGATGAGGCACCCCTTCTCCCGAAGTTACGGGGCTATTTTGTCGAGTTCCTTAGAGAGAGTTGTCTCGTGCCCCTAGGTATTCTCTACTTACCCACCTGTGTCGGTTTCGGGTACAGGTACCCTTTTGCTGCAGGTCGTTCGAGCTTTTACTGGGAGTATGGCATGGGTTACTTCAGCGCCGTAGCGCCTGGTACTCGAAAATTGGCTCGAGGTATTTTCTCTACCTCTTCTTACCCTGAAAAGCACCTTGCGTCCTTGAACCGATAACCATCTTTCGGCTAACCTAGCCTCCTCCGTCCCCCAACAAGGGGTAATACAGTATTCACCATTGGAGAGGGAACGAAAATATAAGGGCGTGAAAAGGAAAAGTCAAAAGAGGACAATATATGTTATCGATGGGTTTGGGCCATTATAAATAGCATAAGAGTCAGAACATCAATGCAGACGTTGTACTTGTAAGCATGGCGGACTGTGAGATCTCACATATATTAGCGAGGAAGCTAGTCTTCAAGCGAATAGATTGTGAAATTTACATTAGACAATATCTACTGAAGAACACGCGGAGTTCAGTCGAATTGAAATGAAAGCACTCAAGATGAATGAGACTCAACCCTTTTCCTTTTTTAATTCTGTAAGATAAGCTGAATGTATGATCAGCTACGGAACCTGACCCGATATGCCCTGATGAGTTACTTCATATGAACCTTTGCAGTAGAAGAAATGAATGAAATTCGGAACTTATTATTTCAACTATTTATCGGAAGTAAAGACGAAAGAAGAATGAGACTGATTGAACAAGGTAAACTCATGAACCTTTGACTGATTGAACAAGGTAAACTCATGAACCTTTGACTGATTGAATGAGGTAACATAGGCTTCTCTCCTGAACCTCTCCAACTCGGGGGCGGATTGAAGTATGAGAAGAAGAAGAAAGATGAATTCGACTTTAACTCCTAGATTCCGGATTCCTTCTCAATCACTACTGAACCTTAACTCCTACTATAAGATCTCATATTGAATAATATCGTAAATATTAAAAATTAATGGTGATATTTTTTTTATACTATTCTCAAAATTTAAAAAATATTTATTTTGTATTATGATTTAGATTAAAATGATAATTAAAAAAAAAAATTGAATTTTGGTTACAGATTCGCTGGATGTGATGAGCCAGAGGTGGGAAAATACATGGAGGAGAGGGAAAGGGGGAAATCTGAAGTCTAACTTAGACCTTGTACAAGGAAATCCGACCGTTCATTCTCTTTCCAATCGAACGGGTCAAAAACACAATAGGCTTCGAACCTTCTCGAATTTTTGAGTTCTCTGGTTATATATAATCATCTCATTTCCCTCTGTTTAGCCACTTCATATAACCTAGTTTCGCCTCTTTCGTCCATTTCTCTTTTTCCTTTCAGATCTCCCTTTCCATTTCTCTGTTCTTCCTTGCTATCACCGTAGCAGAACAAGAAAATGGCCGGCAAGGGAGAAGGTCCGGCTATCGGAATCGATCTCGGAACCACCTACTCTTGCGTTGGTGTCTGGCAGCACGACCGTGTTGAGATCATTGCTAATGATCAGGGTAACAGGACCACCCCTTCTTACGTTGCCTTCACCGACTCTGAGCGTTTGATCGGTGATGCTGCCAAGAACCAGGTCGCCATGAACCCAATTAACACCGTTTTCGGTAAGATCTAACTTCTTGTATTGCATTTTGTTTTTCTTTGTTTTTAGATCTGTCGTTTATTTGTTTCTGTAAGACTTTTCTACGGCTTTGTTATGACTACATAGTTGCCTCGGTTTTTTGTTTTTTATTAATTTTGTTCCTGATGATTGTGATTGGCTCTGAATATATTCGTATTTTGTAGATCTAGTTTTTTTCTTGGAAGTTCTTTTGGATCTGAGTCTTGTTTGAGCTTTAATCCGTATATTGTGGATCCGTTGTGTTCAGTTATATCATGACTTAGATATTTGCCACGACTGTAATTTAGTTTTGACTAGATCGACGAGAATAATTATTTAGACATGGAGAGCACTTATGTTCATTCTGTAGGTTCTGTTGGCCTTTCTTTTACTGTTTTCTGGGAATATGAAATTGACTGGATTATTCTACTTCGATTTTAAGTATGAACTTGGAAATATGAGTTTTTTTTTACTGTTTTCCCTTGTGTGTTTAGTTTAATTTATTAGAGCAACCTGCATCAGTTGTAGTGTTACGTTAGTGACAAATATTTTGATGTCTTTTGGCATCGAGGATTTCATTCATGTAAGAAACAATCGCATGATAATGTTGATGTTGTGAACCTGCCCTGTTTACGTCTTCGAATTTCCTTTTGATATGTTAGGTTAATTGAGTTTTCAACTGAATGACCTGATTAACTGCGTGCAGATGCTAAGAGGTTGATTGGTAGAAGATTCAGCGACGCTCCCGTCCAAAGCGACATTAAGCTGTGGCCATTCAAGGTCATCGCAGGTCCTGGTGACAAGCCTATGATTGTTGTTAGCTACAAGGGAGAAGATAAGCAGTTCGCCGCTGAAGAAATCTCTTCCATGGTTCTCATCAAGATGCGTGAAATTGCCGAAGCTTACCTCGGTTCCACAGTGAAGAACGCCGTGGTAACTGTTCCTGCTTACTTCAACGACTCTCAACGTCAGGCCACCAAGGATGCTGGTGTCATTGCTGGTCTCAATGTCATGAGAATTATCAATGAGCCCACGGCCGCTGCCATTGCCTACGGACTTGACAAGAAGGCAACCAGTGTCGGTGAAAAGAATGTTCTGATTTTTGATCTAGGTGGTGGTACCTTTGATGTTTCTCTACTTACAATTGAAGAGGGTATCTTTGAGGTGAAGGCCACCGCTGGAGATACTCACCTTGGTGGTGAGGATTTCGACAACAGATTGGTCAACCACTTTGTCCAGGAGTTCAAGAGGAAGAACAAGAAGGACATCAGTGGCAACCCAAGAGCTCTTAGAAGGCTGAGGACCTCTTGTGAGAGAGCCAAGAGGACTCTCTCATCCACTGCTCAAACCACCATCGAGATTGATTCCTTGTACGAAGGAATCGACTTCTACTCAACAATTACCCGTGCCAGATTTGAAGAATTGAACATGGATCTTTTTAGGAAGTGTATGGAGCCCGTTGAGAAGTGTTTGAGGGATGCCAAGATGGACAAGAGCACCGTCCACGATGTTGTTCTTGTTGGAGGTTCTACTAGGATTCCCAAGGTCCAACAGTTGTTGCAGGATTTCTTCAACGGTAAGGAGCTGTGCAAGAGCATTAACCCTGATGAAGCCGTTGCCTACGGTGCTGCAGTCCAGGCTGCCATCTTGAGTGGTGAGGGCAACGAGAAGGTCCAGGATCTTCTTCTCTTGGATGTGACTCCTCTTTCCCTTGGTTTGGAAACCGCCGGAGGTGTCATGACTGTTCTGATTCCAAGGAACACCACAATTCCCACAAAGAAGGAGCAGGTATTCTCTACCTACTCTGACAACCAGCCCGGTGTGTTGATCCAAGTGTACGAAGGTGAAAGAACCAGGACCCGCGACAACAACTTGCTTGGAAAATTCGAGCTCTCCGGAATCCCCCCAGCTCCCAGGGGTGTTCCTCAAATCACAGTGTGCTTTGACATCGATGCCAACGGTATCTTGAACGTCTCTGCCGAAGACAAGACCACCGGCCAGAAGAACAAAATCACGATCACGAACGACAAAGGAAGACTCTCAAAGGAGGAGATCGAGAAGATGGTTCAAGAAGCAGAGAAGTACAAGTCTGAGGATGAGGAGCACAAGAAGAAGGTGGAAGCCAAGAACGCCTTGGAGAACTACGCTTACAACATGAGGAACACAGTGAACGACGAGAAGATCGGTGCCAAGCTTTCCCCGGCCGACAAGAAGAAGATTGAAGACGCCATCGAGCAGGCCATCCAGTGGCTCGATGCCAACCAGCTGGCGGAGGCCGATGAGTTCGAGGACAAGATGAAGGAGTTGGAGAGCATCTGCAACCCAATCATCGCCAAGATGTACCAAGGTGCCGGAGCTGACATGGGCGGTGGTGCTGATGACAGCGTCCCTGCGGGCGGTAGCGGTGCCGGTCCCAAGATCGAGGAAGTCGACTAAGCCTTCTATCTCTCATTCTACAACGTCGGTCATTGTGTTGCTTGTTTTTTATTTTTATTTTTGGAACATCGATTTTGAAGAATTATTATCCTTGGGTGGCTTGAATTAGTGAAAGCCACTCCCCCCCTGTTCACCGGCCTATTTTATTTTTGCTCTCTATATTCTATTGGAAAGACATTTTAGTTGTTGAAATTAAAATTATTTTCATTTTCATTTGAATGCAGATTGGTTATTCATCTAACATTATTCTCTTTTTATTTTGTGGGTGAGATTCTTGTCGGTTATTAAGAAAAAAATTTCGTCAGATATGAATGAATATTAAGAAAAAAAATAGAAACTGAAAGAACAAGCAACCTTCTCGAAATCACATCTTACTCCAACTTTACCCACGACACAAGCATACCATCTTTTAATAAATATTGGTTATATAAATAAAAATTATGAAAATCTTACTTTTAATGATTTGTTTGTTAGGAAAATGGTTAACTAAAAATTGAATCAAAACAAGGAAATCATTAAAAAAATCGAATTGTGAAGGGATATAAATATGAACTAATAAAACGTGTTAATTTAAATTTAACACAATCTAAGATTTAAAAAGAAAATATATAAACTAATATATATACTACTTTCAATTACGTAAATTAATAAAAAAAAAAGTAACCAAGTTGAACATAATTAACTACGAAATTGAAGACTAATTTTGGAAATGATTTATGAGCTAGGAAAATAAAAAAAAAGAGTAATTCAATAAAATGGTATTAAAATAGACACTTGGAAGGGAGAGTTGAAGAGATTAGGTTGGAAATCCTTGAACATAACCAACTTACTATTGGGCCAGAAGTGGGTCCTACCAACTAACTCAAGCCCAATATTAAAGCTTAAACCTAGGCCCATGTGAGTTCCCAGCCTCCCTTTCACTTATTACCAAAATAATAATAATAATTTTTGAGTTTAGTAAGATTTCTATGGTTTGTTGACGTTACAATTTAACCCTTCAATTAATTTCATTTCTATGGTTTGAAGGGTTACATTGAATTTATAAATTTTACACTTTTATCTCTAAATTTTTATTAATATTTACTCATCTAGATTATTATTATTATTTTTTTTTATAGATTATTTTAGAAAGAATGGAATTAAATTAATTTTCATTAACTTTTCTTCAGCATTAATTATTTAACATTAATTAACGAAAACTTAAAATTAATGACCAAAAGTTAGTATCAGTGATAATTCAGAGATAAATATGTAAAATCTAAAAATTTAGAGAATGAAAATTATTCTTCAAATTTAGATATCTAATTTTTTTAGTATCCATCAAATATTCAATCCAATACATTCACATAATAAATAAATAAATAAAATTATTTATTGATTGATTTATTTATTTACATATAGGTCAAGTTCTTTAATGTATTACTGGTGGCCATGTGGTGGTACGTACGACTAGCAGCTTTCCATTAAATTCCCATGCAAATATTTTAAAAAAAACAAATTCAAATTTAGGATTAAAATTTCGACACTTATCTAAATTATATATTTGGCCTTTCAAAATCGATTACACTTTTTTTTTTTTATGAAATATTTAAATAAAAAAGAGTAAAAATAAACAAAATTATAGATTAAAAATTAATCAAATATGAGTGAGACCCCAAGCATATAATTTTTTTATATCCAAAATAAAAATAAAACTCGGATTTTAAACAAGAAAAAGAAAAGGCAAAAATAATGTTCCTTATTTTCAGAGGAATCTCTCAGTCCCTCAAAATAGAAAAAAGATAAATAAAATAAAATAATTATTATTACTTTAATGAAGCAAAGATCCATGTAATATTATTCCTTAAAATAATTATTTTATTGAAATTTAAATAGAAACACTTGCAATAAAGTTTTATTATTATTATTATTATTATTGGTCTGAAAAAAATGACCCACATGACCCATGTGTGATAAAGGTTCATTTGGTCAGGTCCTTCACCTTTTGTAAGAGCCCCAAAGCCCTAAAGAGACACCCTTTAATTTTAAGTTCAATTATTATTTTCCTCTACTCTTTCCAATTTTGTCCCTTTAAATTCTAAATCACTTCATATAATTTAGTCTTTTCCATAGCAAAAATTCATTTCCTAATTAGTTTCCATTTCCTAATGAGAATCGACCACTAGGTTCGTTTGTGGTTTCATGCACGGCTAGGAATATATTAAGTTGAATATATAAATAAATTATGCTGTCATGGTGCTAGCTCTGTGTCACGTTCATACTTGTCCTAGACATGTTGTCTATGCCACATGTCGAATGTCTCCGTCATGATTGTTCCAAACCCTCTTTACATGCTTTCATTTTAGATAAGTCTTTACTATTTCATGTTGTGTCAATATAAATGTGTATAACAATGTTCACCAAAATCATGTATATACCTTCCAAAATGTACTATAAGGAAGATATGACTAGTCGTCACTTCTTCCTATTCGGGCTATATGCTATCAAAGCCGTTTTTTAGAATATTTCTCTCAAATATAACTCGAGACTCGAACATACGTCTACGTTATCTGTAAAGTCTAAATTTTTCAGACATGTTCGCTGGATTAGAACAAGTGTTACACAGTTATTGTCCCGTTGTCGTAAGAGTGCGATTGTGACGCTACTTATTGATTAAGAAACGAGGGAGCTTCTCCATCACAACCCTAAAGAAAAAAACAAAGCAATAATTACAAAAAGAGAAAATTAGTGAGAATGTATAAAGAATAATGACATGAAACTTTCTCTCTCCCCCTCTTTCCCTCTCTCTCTCTAAAAACCCATCAAAGCTTTTACAAACCCATCAATGGTGTTTCCCTCTCACCCATCTAATTATCTTGATCCAACAACCCATCAATGGCAACATCAAACCCCAACCCATCAATCTGGGACCAGTTTTCAGCTCGTCTCGCCGCCACGGGCGCCGCCACAAGTCCGCCCCGGCTCGATGGTGGATCGTGCCCGAATGGCGAACCTGCCGGTGCCGGAGACAGCCCTGAAATGTCCAAGATGTGAATCAACTAACACAAAGTTTTGTTATTTCAACAACTATAGCCTCTCTCAGCCACGCCACTTTTGCAAGACCTGCCGTCGTTACTGGACCAGAGGTGGCGCCCTTAGAAGTGTCCCGGTCGGCGGCGGCTACCGCCGGAATAATAAAAGAACCAAAAGTACCTCTAAATCTCCGGTTAACTCCCAATGCCAACCGACGACTACCACCGGTACTTTCTTATACGAACTCATGAAATCTTCAATTATTGTTTAGATCTAAAAAATTATCGACTCTCATTATCGAATATTTTTATTTTTCAATAATATGTGGAGCCGAAGATTCGAAAATTTAATATTTTGGTCGAGAGATGATTAAATTAAAAAAAAAATACATTAAATTTCAGAGATATCAGGAGGAGAAACAATGAGATTAAATTACATACAAAATGAAAGAGGTATGGATTCAACTCATCCCCCCATTGGGATAACAAGCTTCTTAGGGTTTGATCAAATTCAATGGCGGCCACAGCTTCAGCTACACCGAACGCAGCCAGCTCGGTTGCTCGGAAACGGTGGTGGTGGTGGCGGCGACGACGCATCGTCGAGCTATAGCATTGTCGGGAAGATGGAAGCGACGAAAATGGAGGACGATGGAGATCACCATGTGAATGTGGGAAAGCCATTTTGGGATCGCCATTATTGGAATGCTTTTAATCCTTCATCTTCTTCTTCCCATTTATGAGGGTTTGATGATCTCTTTCATTAACAACTTTCGATCTTTTTTTGTTCGTAAATTAGGGTTTCATGTTGAAGAACTCTTTTGGGTCGTTTTTTAAATGTGAAGAGAGTGCTTCGATTTATGTATTTGATTGTGTTTTTTTGTAAAGTTTAAGATTTAGATTTAACACACATCCGCTCGTAAAAAATCTCGAGCCTGATCTCTCGTGAGGAGATAACGATGTTATAGATTTATTTGATAATATTCTCGTTTTTCTCGTATTTAATTTATGAGTGTTTTAGAAAATTATAAATTAAATTTTAGATATATCTAAAAGAAAATAAAAAAATTAAGCCTAAAAGATATAAATAATAACTGAAAATAATTGTAATAAGACACATTTTTAATCCTTTTTATGAGTAACGCACTGGTTTGAAACGAGGAAGATAATCGAAGTTTTACTTTTACCTCCAAACTGATTGGAAATAAAGTTCTAATTTGGTCGTATTTTTCAAGAAAAACAGTAAATTAATAATAATTACTGTTTTCTTTTTTTTCTCTTCTGGTTAATCTAGAAAAGTTTAATGGCTTATACCCTACATAATTACTTAATCATGACTGAATTATTAAAAATAGGTTAAATTAATAAAAACCCGCCTTAAAAATTTATATTTTATTTAAAAAATATCTATAAATTTTGAAAGAAAATCTAAAAACTATCGGTTAATACTTTGTTTAAAAAATAACCTTAAACTTTTAATAATATTTCAAAAATATCCTTAAACTTTAATAGTGTTTCAAAAATCTTTATTTAAAGGTATTATTGAAACTTTGAAAAATTTAAAAGTATTTTTAAGACAAAATATAGAATAACGTTTATAATATATTTGGTGTGATATAGGTTTCAAAATGTTGAGGATCATTGAGTGTGAGTCCCACATTGGTTAATTTAGTGGAAGATCATGAGTTTATAAGTGAGGAATAGTATCTCCATTCGAATGAGGCCTTTCGGAAAGTCCAAAGCAAAGCCATGAGCGCTTATACTTAAAGTGGACAATATCATATCATTGGAGAGTTGTGACTCCTAACATGGTATGTGCATCTTTGTACAAAACTTTTATTAGTGCTTAATAAATTTTCAATTTTGTGTCTAGGTTCTTGACTTATTTAATATATCTGTTTGAACTCAACAATCTATTACTTCTTTATCTTTTGAGTTGTTTTGCCTCGGTCGCTGAGAATGATTCTGTTCTAGTTTATGATCTATTAAAAGTAGAAGACGCTCTATTGATATCTTTACGAATAGAAAAAGATTGCAGTCGATTTGATAATAATCGAGTGACATTGATTTTTCGAAGAAAATCGAGAAAAGATATCAAAAGTTGAAAATTTGAAGAAAAGAAAAGTAATTTTGCATTGATGTGATTTGTAGTAAATAAATGGGTAACATAAAGGCCTAAAGTTTGTCAGGTTGAGTAAGACCAAAAGCATTCAAAAGTGATAATCTTTAAAAAGCCACTGAATTTGGGCAAAAAACAATGCACCAAAATCTTATCTTTTTTATTTTATTTTTGGGTTCACTGCTTCAATTAAAGCTGTTTTATGATTCCAAATTTCATAAACATATAAACATTATCTTTGCTTCAACCAAAAGTTTATTATTATTTCATCCACTTACTAATAATTAGACTAAGTCATAAAATCCTCATATACTTTATTGCTCGTTTAATAAATATTTTTATTTTTTCAACGTCGTTACTGTCGATATGTATATATATACATTTCAAATTTACACGTAAAGTACAAGTTTTTTAGAATGTTGAACAAAAAACTAAGAGAATATTGACTTTAAAATAACATCGTGGTGATAGGTCTTTAACCTTTTATCCAACATTCTAACGATTTTTCGTTAAGAATATTTTTGAAACATTTATGAAAGGTCGATAGTAATATTGCAAATTTTGAATAAAAAAAATATACAATTAATTTAAAGAGTATTTTTTTTTTGTATAATAGTCTAAATATTAACTTTATATTAATGTTAATAATTAATTTTAAGATTTATTAAAGTTAAATGAAGTAAAATTGAATAAGACTTGAAATACTATCAAACTAATATTCAAGCATAAATCTTGAAACAAGATGTGTAATTAGTTTGGAAATAGATTATCACAGAGTTGAAGAAATTAAATTTATAATTTTATCTTCAATTATTTTAATAAAAATAAACTAAGTTATAGAGAAGTTAGGAGATTAAAAAATAAGTTAAATTAGGTGGGCAGTAAAAAAACTGAGAAACCTAGGAAGGTGGTCGGTCAAAGGAGGGAATTTGGGTGCGATTGGGAAGAGAATGTCGGAGGCTTTTGGCGGATATCGACGCGCCATAGTGGGCTGCGCTTTACACGCACCACGAAAAGACAAAGCTTTCTTTTGTCAGTATCTCGACTTTTTTTTTTTAATTTTCAATACTGTGGCCCACATCTCATCAGCCCCACGCTCCATCCCACCGATCTGATCGCAACCTACACGAGCATACTATCAGATATTTCTCTCCTTCTTTCGTCTCTCCTAGGTACTCTCAAACATGTCCGTAACAACCGAAGCTCACGGTTAGTAAGTATTATGCATTTTGGTCCATTATATATTGTTGTCGTCTTAAAACGCATCTACTAGAAAGAGTTTCTCCACTCATATCAGGAATGCTTCGTTTTCTTTTCTAACCAACGTGGGAACTCACAATCCACCTTCTTAGGGTGCCAGCATCCTTGCTGATACACTGCATGATGTCTGGCTCTAATACAATTTGTAACAACCCAATTCCACTGCTAGCCGATATCGTCCTCTTTGAACTTTCCCTCAAGGTTTTAAAATGGTCGACTAGGAAGAAGTTTCTACACCTATATAAACAATGTTTCACTCCACTCTCTAACTAATGTGTGGAATGTCAATTGTCACAATGTCTAAAACTCACTCCACTCCATTCTTTGCTGGCTCGTCTGTCTCTCATGTTCTCGATTCCATGCTTTAAAGATTCCAGCCTTTTCCTGCATGAAAATGGATGCAAGACAACAGCTAAAGTCGATACATACCGAGTTACTGATGTCGGTATAGTAGTCGGTTGTTAAACATGCAAGGACTGAAGTTTTTGCTACTGGGTGCATCATTACTGATTGATGAAACAAAAATCAGTCTTTAAACTACATATCAAAATCCTATTTGTGATTGTGATTCCACAAGCAGACCTAAACCAGCTGATAGAACTCTTCAGGCAAAAGGGTGTCAATGAACTAAATCAGCAGCTGAAAGGAAGATGTAGATTACTTGGTATCGGTGAGCCGACCGTGCGAACGCCATCTTTGATACAATCATTCCATGCCTTCAATGGCACTAGCAAGAATGAAGTGTCTGTAGATCAAAACAGATAGATAAGTGAAGTTAGGGACATGAAACAGAGTAGTATTGCAATTGAGTCCAACGGAAACTGTGAGAATCCCACGTTGGTTGGGGAGGAGAACGAAACATCTTTTATAAGGGTGTGGAAGCGTTTCCCTAGCAAACGAGTTTTAAAAAACCTTGAAGGGAAGCCCAAAAGGAAAAACCCAAAGAAGACAATATCTGCTAGCGGTAGGCTTGAGCCGTTACAGGAACACTGCGAGACTAGAACCAGAAATCTATAAGAAGCATTCTATTAATTAACGAAGTCAGCAAAAAGGAGGAAGGATAGGATAGGATACTCTCCTCATAAAAGTTACCGCAGACACTTGACATAGGAACCAGAAACTAATTCAAAACTAAGAGGCTTCATTTCTAACCATCATATCCAGTCCATATCCATAGCCTCCTTCATCCACCGAGTAAAACCTTCTTTCTAACACCACTAAATCTTTTTATTGTAACACGTCAAGTCCATTATGAGTAGATATTGTCCTTTTAAGTCTTTCCTTCCGAGCTTGCTTCCCCTTAAGGTTTTTAAAACGAGTCTGCTAGGGAGAGTTTTTATTTTTAAAACGCGTCTATAAGATCCCACGTCGGTTAGGAGAGGAATGAAGCACTCTTTATAAGGGTGTGGAAACCTCTCCCTAGCTGATGCGTTTTAAAAATCTTAAGGGAAGTCCAGAAGGAAAACTCAAAGAGGACAATATATGTGAGCTAACCGGAGATCTTGAACAGGCAAAATCGAAAGACCTCCAGATTTTCTCCCGAGGTTAGAGGCATCCTTGAATGGTTTCTTGTTTTACACTGATCATTGTTAACTTAGTTTATTTGCGAGAGATGCAATTTCAAGTGGAATTATATCTGCAAACTTTATGATGTTTGCAATTAAATGAATCTCACTAGTCATCTCAAGAAATGAAAACTCTAATGGAAAAAATAGGGTCTCTAAACACAATATAGCAAATGGTTTTGAAGCTTAGGAAACATTCAGAATCTAACATTCATAAATGAGATGGTTAGTAAGCAATACAATCAAAGAAGCAATCTCTGGAATAATGAACACATTGAAACCACCATGAAGTCAATAACATTCAATGAGTTCATTATTCCAGATCTTCCAATCCTCTTCTCTCCTATTCATCCAAACTACTATATATATGTGTGTGTGAGTAAGAACAAGCCATCAGATTCTGATCAGAAAAAAAAGAAGCTCATTAGAAGATGAAGCAAACCTCTAAAGTCTGAAACACGACGGATCCAGAAAATGAGGCACTCCGTTATGCACCGGATTCTGATCAGATTAACGTGGAGCGAAGCTCTGAAGTCCGAAATCAATTTGGCTCGTCTCTGGAGAGTAGAAATCAGGAGATTTTTAACGGGAGAGCGCTTTCGTGAGAGAGGCCGGGAGAAGGGCTCAATCGCGCGCATTACTGCTCGGCTCACACTGCATTTTGGGCTTGGGCTGCTCTGCCTAAGATTTTGGACCTTCAATTTTCACTAAATAACAATTTAGTTTACTAAAATTTAAAGGATATTTATTATATTTAGTTTACTAAAGATTTATTAAATTGCAGTACTAAAATTGTTAAGATTAGAGGTATTTTCTTTTTATAATAGAAAGTGTAGCTCGAGTATTTTTGTCATCACAAGCATAGTTCAACGATAATTGACATATACTCTTGTGAGATCCCACATTAATCGTAGAGGAGAACGAATTATTCCTTATAAGTATATGAGAAACCTTTATCTTGTACACATGTTTCGAAATCGTGAGGATGGTGACAATATGTAACGGGTTAAAGTGAACAATATTTACTAGCGGTGGGTTTGAGCGGTTACAAATGTTATCAGAGCTAGTCACTAGGTTGTGTGACAACAAGTACGTTGGGCCCCCAAGAGAAGTAGATTGTGAGATCCCACATCGATCGGAGGGGAGAATGAAAACATTGCTTATAAGAGTGTGAGAAATCCCTTATAGTAGACGTTGGGCCCTCTAGGAGAGTGGACTATGAGTGGATTGTGAGACCTCTCCTTAGTAGACGTTAGGCCCTCTGGAGGAGTGTATTTTGTGAGAAGCCACAGCGGTTGGAAACCTCACCCCAATAGATGCTGGGGCGTGCAGAGGAAGTGAATTGTGAGATTCCACACCAACACCAAAGCTTGGCTAGAAAAATAATATCTATTAAAATTTTAAGAAATGAATGAGTATTATATGCATTTGAAAACTTGTCGCCGTAAAAGTTTGAGGTCACCAACCGATTCATCCAACAATGGACTTAATCTGTGTTCTTTTTGCTTCAATAAAATAACCAAAAGAAACAGCACTCGTATTCACGCCAGAAGGGGTCAAATTCTGCGATCGATAGTCATAAATTTCACACAAAAGGGTCAAGCCAAGCAGTCGAAGAAGGCCCACACCCCACGATTTTCTTCCGAAGAAATTTCCCTTTCACAATCAGCGTTTAGCAGCAGCAGCAACAACGCCCAATCCACCAGCAAAACGACTCCGGCAAACCACCACACGTGGTGGCGCGTGAATCAGTTGCTGGGCACATCTCCATGTGCTGACGGCTGAATCCGGCCGGGAGGTGATGGGTCAGGGCCCGAGCTGCGGCGAACGCTTTGAAAATGGCCTGTTCCGAGCTGTGCAGAATGGGGATTTGGAGCTCGTTGATGCTATGGTAAGGACCGATCCAACTGTCTTGGAACAGACCACTCCTCGTATGAAGATGTCTGCTCTGCACATCGCAGCTGCTTATGGTCAGATCGAGGTGGGTCGCGATTCTTACCGTTTTTTTTTTCTTGTTTGGTGAATCGCTAACATTTGTATCTGATGGGTTTTTGCTGTCTAATCAGATTCTTTCTATGCTCTTAGAACGGAGTGTGAATCCTGATGTGTTGAATTGCAATAAACAGGTAATGATTTCATGTGTACTTCTTGTTTTGGTTTTCCAATGAATCAATTTGCGCTTTCATCACTGAAATTAGATATAATCTTTGAACATGTTCTTGATTTTGTTTATGATTGAGCTAGACCCCATTAATGCTGGCTACAATGAATGGGAAGATATCATGTGTGCAGAGACTTATTGAAGCAGGAGCAAACGTTTGTGTCCCAATTTGTATGATTTATTGAATGTTCTTGGTGTATGCTTAATTCAATTACAAAGTAATCATTAACAATGTGTTGTTCTTATGATCTCAATAGATTCTGATGTTTGATTCTCTAAATCGACGAACCTGTTTGCATTATGCTGCTTATTATGGCCACTCAGATTGCTTAGAAGCTATAATTTCTGCTGCTCATTCAGATCCAGTAGCAGCCACTTGGTTAGTTTCTCATTGCTTCAGATCATGATCTTCTGTATTTTGATGGTTTACTTACCTTGAAGTCGATGTCGTCGACAGGGGATTTCTCAGATACGTGAACATTCGAGATGGAGGTGGTGCTACGCCATTGCATATAGCTGCACGACGTAGACAGCCACGGTGCGCTCAGATCCTTTTGGCAAATGGGGCTCTTGTTTGTGCTTTAACTTGTGGTTATGGGTATATATCTAAGCAGATTGTGATGTAGATTGTATTTGTATTTGTATTAGCTTTTGTTTCATTATAACCAAGAGAGGTACATTGATTTGCTGCAGCTATCCGGGGAGTTCGCCTCTTCATCTGGCTGCTCGGAGTGGTTCTTTAGAATGTGTTCGGGAATTGCTTGCGGGGGGAGCAGAAAGATTACAAGTGGATGCAGCTGGGTAAGGTTTAGCAAGTTCTATGAATTGATCAATCTTTTTTTGCAGCTATACTGTGATGTTGCCCTGCCTATTTGTTAATTTGTATCCTTCATTTGTTGAGCTCTTTTTCCAAGTTCTAAGGCGTTTGACTCACGGGTTAGGCTTGTATAGTTTGACGTTGTGAAACTGAACCTTCACTAGTATGTGAGTAAATATGGAGCCGATAATCTGTAACAGCCCAAGTCCATTGCGAACAGATATTGTCTGCTTTGGCCCGTTACGTTTTGCCGTCAACCTCACGGTTTTAAAACGTGTCTAGTAGGGAGAGATTTCCACACCTTATAAGGAATGATTCGTTTCCCTCTTCAACCAATGTGGAGGCCCAATGTCCTCGTTAGCACACTGCCCGGTGTTTGGCTCGGATACCATTTGTAACAACTCAAGCCCACTGCTAATAGATATTGTCCGCTTTGGCCCGTTACGTATCGTCGTCAGCCTCACGGTTTTAAAATGTGTCTACTAGGGAGAGGCTTCCACACTCTTATAAGGAATGTTTTGTTCCCCACTCCAACCAATGTGAGATCTCACAATCTACCTTCTTGGGGGCCAACGTCCTTGCTGGCACACCACCCGGTGTCTAGCTCTAATCCCCATGCCCAACGCTCTGCTTTGGCCTGTTATGTATAGTAGTCAGCCTCAAGGTTTTAAAACGCGTTTACTAGGAAGAGATTTTCACACCCTTATAATGTTCTCCTCTCCAACCAACGTGGGTTCACACAATCCCATGAGCTACAAAAAAACTCAAACTTCTAAAGCCCACAACTTTGGCTACACACTTTGATGTCTCGATTCATCCGAAAACTTCAAGAGATTTTTCATTATGAAGTTTCTTGACTGAGTATGTTGTTGGAGAAGAATCTACTTGGTTTGAAATCATGAACTTGTGAATCAAATGATTATAAATACTCAATAACCTTAACCTTCTAGGACAATAGCAGCATCCTGGCAAGTTGCTGCTCACATTCAGTCACAATTTCTTTGAAAATTCAACTGTCAATGCTTGATTGCAGGAGAATACCCTACACAGTCGCTATGAAGCGCAAGAATCGGGCATGCGCTGCCTTGCTGAATCCTTCAGCAGCAGAACCTCTTGTTTGGCCATCAAAACTGAAGTTCATCAATGAGCTAAATCAAGAAGCAAAAGCTCTGTTAGAGAGGGCCTTGGTGGAAGCAAACATGGAGAGAGAGAAGGCCATATTGCAGCAGATTTCCTGCTCACCTCCATCTCCTTTACAATCTGATGTTGAGTTGGATGATGCAGAATCCGAGGTAATATCGATCTTAGCTATATTATATTTAGGCCAGGTAATATCCATATATCCGAAAACACAAAAAACACAAAACGAAACATCGAGTTATGCTATAGTTGACTAAACTATAGCGCGATGTAAAGATATGATATTGTTGTCTCAAACTGCACGTACTCCGATTCTTATATTCGCTTGTGGAAATTTTCGAATAGGGATGCAATGTCGAGTTATGCTGCATATGCTTTGAACATGTCTGCACTTTAGAGGTCCATCCTTGTGGTCATCAAATGTGTGCGCCATGCACCCTAGCTTTATGCTGTTACAAGAAGCCAAATATCTCGAGCAATAGTCCTACTGCCCCGCTTTGCCCTTTTTGTCGAGGCAGCATTACGCAACTACTCGTAGCCAAGATCAAGGTGACTGATAACGCAGAGTCTGAGATTAGTTCATCAAAACAAAGACGATCGAAAAAGTCGAATTTCAGTGAGGGGAGCAGTAGCTTCAAGAGCTTATCTGCTTTGGGGTCATTAGGGAAGATTGGTGGCCAAAGTACAGGAAGGTTTCCGGTTGAATGTGATGAGGAGGTCGATAAGAGTTTCTAAGTTGGCATCTTCAGCTCGGAATCTTGTTCGAGCTAAGCTGATTATCGAGTTGATATAAGAATCTTGGATATGGAAGAACAGCAATGGTCACGTTCACTAAATCTACAAAAATCTACTTGAATGCCTGTGAAGCACGAGACGCTTCGTAGGTGATCGAATCTGTCGTCGTCGTTTTCTTCGTAGGTCATGAATGCTTGTCTGAGTACTTATGTTCTTGAGTTCTAATAAGGCTTTGCTCATTATTCAGTCATAGCCACTTTTGGAAGGTTTAATCTGATCATTTTTCCCTATTCATATAGAAAGGCATTAATCAACTGAGATTTAACTGCCATGATATTTAATCTAAGTTCTATAATTTATCTTCCATGATATATATATATATATATATATATATATATTATTAAATGCTATATTTAGTAGTTGTCACATCATAATTATTAAAACATTAAATAAAATAAAGTTGTTGTCGTGTCATGTGACATGTCATAAAAGCGAAATGTGGGAAATATTGTTTTTTATTCTACATTTTTTAATAATTAATCCCAACTACATTAGATATTTTGTTTAGATAACCAAACTCAAACTACTAAATCACGTCATAAATGTTTTTTTTAAAAAACAACTACTAAATCACGTCATAAATGTTTTTTTTTTAAAACACTTTTTGGTCCTTTAATTATCCTAACTTTTAATAATTTTTGCCCCAATTTAAAATATTTTTAAATGATTTTGACTATTTTTCTCGAGAAAATAGAGATTTAAAAGATATATATTTTTTAATAATTACTATTTAAAAGATATATATTTTTTAATAATTACAAATTTGATCTCGATTTGAAAAATATATATTTTTGACAAAACGCTTTTATAAGGCTTCTGAAGCCTTCGAACAAAGTACTCATTTTGTCTTACACTTCGAGTCACTTTAACTCGATTTTCAAGACTCAATTTTTTTGTTCAATACTTGAGGGTTGTATTGACATAACAAAGTTAACGAAATGATTTTGATATCGAACAACAACTCTCCACAATAATATGATATTGTCCGTTTTGAGGATAAGTTTTCATCGTTTTGTATTTTGATTTTCCAAAATAAGTTGTAGTTTACTTATAAACACATAGTTTTTAGTTAGCGAACGTGTGACTTCTTTCAACGAACATTGTTCTTCTACCGAATCCTGTATAAACATCCTCAATTCTGGATAAACCTGGTGTGCTGCCTAAGATATTATAACTGTTATAAGCATTCTAGTACAAAAAAACATAATGTAATAATGTTGAATGCCAAAAATTGTTGGCAGGTAGGGTACATTTACTATACTTTCTGAAGTTCATATTTGCTGTATTTAACAATCTACAAATACAGCAGCTTTAGCCTTTGAAACAAACCTCCCGGCAGCTTGTATTTTAGCCCTATATATGTATCAGAGAACTCCATCCTAGTATACTGAGTTCACTGGAAGAGTTGTATATGGTAAAGCTAGAACCAAATTCCCAATCCTATGGAGATCACCATGGGAATTTGTTTGGTCACCAATCAATTTACTCTTCTAGGCTGTTGGCCAGAAATTGGTCTGTCGTCCAATCCTACGTGGCAGTCCAAAATTCTGATAGGCTCTTATTTCACCTCCCAGCCCAGCAGTCACAATGACCAATCCCCATGCGGTGGCTGGGATGGCATGATGTCCATGGCTATTACCGACATCAAACCAAGACCAAGAGGAAGGCCAGGAGGAAGACGATGAGCTGTTGATAGCAGAAGAAGAAATAGAAGGCGAATCGCCTGACCTGATGGAAGGTGATGGAGTGAGCGATTCGCCAGTTTTGGAATCTGATCGAGTCACCTGAGCTGGCTGCTGTGGCTCCTCATCTGGAGGAGTTGTTGAGGCACTATTATTCTCTGCAGCATTGTTGTTTTTCTTTGGTAGAGGTGGCAGCTGTTTCTTACTATTTCCAACCGAGCTGCCTTCTTCTCGAGTTGGTGAGCTGCAGGCTGAAGCTGACTGCGATGGGCAGCGTTTAGAATTTCTTTTCGAGTTCATTTGCGACAACCGAGGCTCGCTGTTCATCATGCCAGGCCATGCAATTGCTACAGAAACATCTTTACAAGGGAAGTGTTCATAACCTCTAGTTGCTATCAAACTTTTCTTTCCAGAATTTGAATTTCGTGGCTCCTCTCTTCTCCATACAAAAACTTGAGAATCTTCACTTGCACATATCACATATTTCCCATCTTGACTGAACGATGCTGTAAGTTGGCTGTTCGTGTTTCGGAAGCCTAATATCCAACAATATCAGTTCTATGGTAAACAGGCCATTTTAAGATGAACACTATTGGAATGAAGAATTATCCATCCAAGAGCTATCTTACCTCTGAATCTTTGAGTAATTTCGGTGCCTTCCAAGATTCGGATTCGAGAATCAGCAGAGGTAACCAGCACTTCAGTGGGGCTCCCTGGAACAAACTGTTCAGGTACCAAGTTATTGCAGCATTAATTTAGTTAGTGTAGCAAATAATAAATGGAGGCTAGAAGAAGATAGGCATAATTACTTGGAACCCAGTGATCTTTTTTCCTTGGGCCTTCTTTTTGCTTTGCACATCAACCTGGTGCTTTTGTTCTAACTTGGAATCTATACTCCAAATAATACTGGTAAGTTAACTTAGAACAAAATCAATTATTATTATTATTGTTATCGTTATCATTATAGTTAATCGATTGGAATTTAATATCTATACCCTCTATGGTGTACGTTCGGCAAATCCCCTTATGTGAACCTATTATGGCACCCTGCAGAAGCATAAGCATGATTTAGGCGGACTGTACATCTAACATTATTCACCAAGACGAATATGACTCAAAATATATACATGTATGTATACATAATGTGCCATAAATATCTACATACATCATTCATGAAGTATACACACACTTTATTTATATAAATAAAAACAACCCACTTAAATCTTCAAATTTGACCAAGTTGGATCTATGTGGCTCTTACCTGAGCACATGAACTACTCAACAACAAACATTATTGGGTAATCGATGTAGATTTCTTGTTAGAAAACATTTTGATTTTTTTTTTTTTTTTAATTCAAGTACTGATTTAATCTTACAACTTAAGTTTATAATAATAATTTAATGTATTTCTTTTAGCCATCCCTGTACAGTTACTGTGAACGTGACAATTTTAATGATTTGGTTATTTCTACCATAAAAAAATAAGTTAAATTTTTAAAAAATTTATTAATGCACTTCAACTTTAAAATGGTTTAAAGAAATATCCTTGTGAGCTTTTGCATAAAAATGGTAAGAATTTTGTTCACAAATACTCTTAACATTAATATACCAACTGAAACTACGTTTTTCATAAAATAATAATAATAATTTTGTTCATAAAATGGTAAGAAATATTCTTGTAATCTTTTTCATAAAATAAAATGTCATAGCAGCACAGATCATGTTTGAAAAATAATAATAATAATAATAATATCACAGTAGATACTTCAAATAAATATATCTCTAAATTTAAGGAGGAGGAGAGTAACCTGGGCATCGGGTGTATAGCAAGCGGCAGTGACCATTTCGTGAAGATCAGTCCAATCCACGACATATCGATCAGGGATGTTCCATATCCTCACCTTTGCATCAAGTGATCCACTGATGAACTGGTTATCATCCATCGGGTTGAACTGTATGCAGGTCACTGTACAATAACAATAATTATATTCTTTTTCCATAACTAAAAACAAAAAACATGTAAGATTACTGAAAGAGTCTAACCATAATCGTTGTGGGCGAACATTTTTAAACAGCTTTTGGTTTCCATGTCCCACAGCCTTACAGTTTTGTCCATTGAAGATGAAAGCAGGAGCTAAAATTCCATCACCAACATTGGGGATTTTAGATTATTTGAGAAACCAAATATGAAATCAAAAAATGTATGAAGCTGACCTGAGAATTAGAAGACCAAGAGAGATCAAGAATATCGTCAAGATGACCACTCAAAGAGCAGATTGGTTTATCGGAAAGTGAGAAAACAGATTCAGGAACATGAACATAATCAGGAATCACATTGCCTTTCCTGCTTCCAGAAAGCCCCTTTCCTTTCTTCCTCTTATCGGATGGCAATGGAGAAGCATCTCCTGTTACAGTCCTATCAGGTGAGGGACAGAAAGCTGGGTGGAGCGGCGTAAGGCTTCCTTCTTCGTTTGGTTTCATCGACATTACTTCGCATTCTTGCACTTCCCATACATGGATTATTCGATCCTCACCTCCACTCGCTAACAATTTGGCATCGCAACTGAATTTCAACGTCCAAATTGAGCCCTCATGCGCTTGAATTTCCTGACAAAAATGCAGCGCCGAAAGCTCCTTGTACGATCTGCCGCTCTGTCTCACTTTTACCCACTCTGACGACGACGGCGCCGCCGTAGAGGAGGATGAAGGCGGAGAATTAGTCGATGATGCGTTCTTGCTAGGTTTTGAATCTAGCGCTTGAGAAAGTTCCTTTTCCCCCATTAAACCTGTCATTGAGCCCTTGATGTTCTTCAATAGAGCCGCTCCTCTTCTCTTACTCATTCTCAAGCTCTTCGATAACGAATTCATGTTGAGCTTCTTATCGCCGAAGAATCCGTTCCCTCTTCGCATCATTTCCTTCACCACCGATGAATATCCAACGCATTTCTCGAATTCCTCCATCGTAAGCTGCTTCCCCGTCTGAATATCGCTGAGACGATTCCACATTCCGTCTTGGTCGTATCCATTCACGATGAATTCATTTCCTGTATCCAGATTCTTGATCAGAAAAAATGAGCCGAATCTGTTGTTTGAGATCACCGTCGACAGCGTCGCACCGTGCCTAATCGTTTGTCCACATTCGTTCGCCGCAACTCTGATCGACTCAGGATAATTACACATCCGAGCACTCGACGCCATTATCATCGAGTAAGTTCTCGTGAGGCGCTGCTTCGAGACATTTCCAATTAGTTCGTCTTTCCGTCTCTTGGTAAACGAGAATGTGTCAATATCTCCATCAGATCGCGATCGTACGAGCACGATCGGTAATGGCGTTTGCGATGCCTCTTGCTTCTGGTCCACATCAGGAGATTCGACAATTTCTGGCTGACAAACTTGGACATCCTCAAGTAATTTCCTCGAAACCTCCCTCTGGATTTCTTTGCTCTGAATCCTCTGAAATTGTTTGCCACTATTCAGGCCCATTCCTTCGAGCAATCGCTTGCGACGTTCCGTAATCGATCCCGGTGCCGCCATCCAAATGTCATATTCTGGCTTCATCGGTGTAGCCACCGCAAAGGCTCTGAAATCCTCGTGGTGTTTGGTGGAGACGACGGAGGCGAAGGACATTCTACTGTCTTCGAAATCGTCATCATCAGAAGAGGAAGCCAAATCCTCCGGCATGGCGCACGACATTCTCTCAATGGACTCAAAAAACCGGTCGTCGTCGTCGTCATCCTGCAGTCCAGCCCAGTTCATCGTCATCGTCTTCTTGCGCTCCATTTTGGACGCCAGCGTGAATGAACTCGGAGGAGGAAGGAGGAAGGAGGAAGGAGGAAGCAGGAAGGAGGAAGGAGTAAATTCTTCTACTGTTATTTGACTTTTATTTACTTTTTCATTATTTATTTATTTCTTTCTTTCTCATTCTTTTATTATTGCTTTTTTTTATATATAAAAAGTATTTTTTATTTTCTTTTTAATAAGGAAATAGGAAGAAAAGTGGAAGAGAGGAAATCAAGGGTTCATTTACCGTACAATTTCTTTTGGAGGAAAAAGAAACGGTCAACGGTATTTATTAGAGCCCTTCCTTTTTTCATTTTCTTCCTTTATTTTTTTAATTTTCTTATTATCCATATTTAGCATCTATATGCTTTACATTTTTTAACATATTTATTTTTTATTTTGAGTTTTTAAAAAAATGATAATTAATCATTAATTAAGGAATTTATGAGAAATTATTTAAAATCTACATTTTAATATAATAATGATATTAATATGGGCTGAAATAAGTTGGATTTTGGCCCATCTTTTTCTTGGACTTCTAAGCTCTCGGCCCATCTTGTATTAAAATTGTTGTTGTTTTTACTTTTATTAATATTATTTAGTGGATAAGAGAGGTTGGAGAGCCCATTTCCCACCCCCACATTATTGAATTTTAAAAGATTCAACGCGAACTTAATATGAATCGAGAACTCGATCAACTTATACTGTCGAATTTAAATTTTAAAAGTAAGGTTAAGTTAGATTTTTACTTTTTTTTATTTGGGTTCGGTTGAATTTTTGAAAAATTGAAAATTTTGGTCGGGACTCAAAAATATAATTACAACTTTACCCTACCATACTCTTTAGTTTATTATAAAAACTATGAATATTTTATGTTTATAATTGATGTTAGTGGTGTGTTTTAAATAATAAATATTTGATATTTGAATTTTATGAGACTTCAGTTTTTAACATACGTATAATTTTTTTTAAAAAGTATAACTCTAACTCATTCCAACTAAACTCGAAAATAGAGAGTTGAGTTGGATTGGATTGTGAACATGGATCATTGTTGGCAATTTAATTAACCCGAAATTTTAGGTTAGTCCAAAAGATTTTTCCAAACTAATCCAGGTACTCCTTATTAATACCTTAATAAAAAATATATATATATTTAAACGGGCCCAAAAAAAACCCTAAGCCCTAAAGCTATAAATAAAAATATTTATATATATAATTAAATTTATTGTAAGCCGGGTTGGAATGGAATTGAATTTGTTTTTTTTTTTCTTTATTTATAAACATATATATTTTAAAAAAAAACAAATATATAACTTTTTCATTGAAATATAAATCTATAAATTTACTCATGTAAATTATATTTTAAAAGACGCTCTTTTCATTTAAAATAAATAACTTAAAATTTATAAACCTAAATGGTAACTCATTTATTTTTAAAGTATTATTCTTTTCACCTACAAACATGAAATAATAATAAACATATGATAATGTATTGTTTCAAAAGGCTCCATTAAATTTGATTTCTTTTATAAGAAATAAAATTATTCTTCCTTTCATAAAATTAATATTGAATTTTATAAATTAATATCAAAATCAATTATATATATATTTTTTCATTTTATTTAAAATTTGAATAAACATTCCATTCTAAATCAATCAAATCAATCATATTTTGAGATTCTTATTCTTCAAATATAAAAATGGAAATGTGATTAAATGATTAGAGGACCAAAGATGCAACTTTTACTAAAATATACTAAACCCCAACATACTATTAACAATCTCTTTAACTCAATCATATCTACATATGCCATCTCCATAATTAATTATTTATTTTCATTATTCTCGTTCAAAACTAAATTAAAAGCTATTGGGTATAATAATTCTTACCCAAAATAAAGCTACTTGGTACCAAACTTAATATATATATATTTTGTACCAAAAATGTCAAACTTTTAATTAAAAACTTTTATGATAAAGTTTTATAAAATAATTATAAAGTTAATATACAAATGAAATTAAATCAGCTATCAGAAATTCGTTCGTTCGTATCAAATTTAAAATGAAACAAGAAATAAAATCATTCGTTATCTTATAAACTCTAAACTAATAAATTATGAAGTATGAAAAGATCAAAATCTAGGATCACAAATTGACTATAGAAACCATGTGGAATATCCAAATTCTTCATTGAGGAGCAAAAAGGCGTTCATAACTAGGCAGATATACATCAAAAAGAAAACGTGGAACTGCACAGATATTCATGGATTTTGTTCGTGCCTGGTCTCCTATTCGTCGGAGTTTTTGGATCTTTGGATGATTTTCCTCTCAGGAGAAATCGACAGTTGATTAATTAATAAAGAGAAACTAACAATTTCATTTCATTCACCGCCATTACCGTTCTTCCGAGCTTTCTTAGTCTTCTGGTGCAGCAAATCGGGGCAGAAGATCGAGTCCGCGATTTCGTCTGAGATATACACTCGAAAACCTCTACGAACACCTGAAGTTCTCGGCAAGGTTCTGGAGCAGGAGATCGGCTTCGGTCGTCTAGGAGCCGGCGGACACTGTTGAACCACCGGAATCTTATGATCGGAAGACGTCGGCGTTCTGAAACCGTCGTCGTCGTCGGAGATCGAGTCTGGTGGAGCGGAACGATCGAGAGAAACGGAAACGGAATCGGAAGCGAGTGGAGGATCATCGTTTAGAGCGAAAATGAAATCGATCTGGTTCGTGGCGTCGTTCAAATTGACGCGGAAGGATTGTGGCGTAGTAATGGCGGTGAAGGAAATGCGAGGGTGCGTGAGGGGGGAGATTTCTTGGAATCCTGAGGCCATGATGACGATTGATGGAGAAAGGAGAAGGGGATTTGATGATGAAAATGGAGGTTGTTGGTAGCTTAGAGAATGGGGAAGAAGAATAAATAATAATGGAGGTGTGATTTTGTCAGGGTAGAGAGAGAAAACGGTTTCATTCAACTGAAGCTGGAAATGCAGAAACGGGAGAAACGAAAGCTTTAATGAAAGCATTGGATCCTTCGCCTTCCCTCACCTTCTAGCTAACGCTTTCTACTTTCAATTTTCTCTCTCTCCCTCCTCCTTCGCACGTGCGAATGTTGGGAATCTCGTGTTTTATTTTCTTTTATTATTATGAATTAAATTACCGAACATGTATTTTATTGGTACATATAATAAATTTCATTTTTTTTAGAGTTACTCTTCTTAGATGTGATATAGCTTTGTTTATGTACCTTTCATTTCCTCCATATTATTATTAATATTCATATGTTTTTAAGGCGTGAAATGATTTTATGATTTATGATTTGAAAATAAATGCCATAAAATGTAATATATTCATAATTCAGCAACTTTTGGTACAAATAGTAGTTATCGAAATTTTTAATCATCATATTCTTAGGATCATTCTCGTTCGAATGAGTTCAGTAATATAATATTTATTTACTTAATATAATAACAATAATAAAAGAAATGGATGAACTATTTGTTAATTCCATCACTCAAAGTACATGAAGTCTATGAAGGAAGGACGAGTAGCGGAGGACCATTTATAATTTATTCAACATATTAAAAGACCTAAATGTGACAGTAATAATAATATTTCTCTCATTTATTGTATTTGGAATCCTATGAAATTTGAGATTCAATTCTTATCCTATAAAATGTTTTCAGTACTTGAATACACCCATTAATTTGAGTGAATTAATTATTGGAATCCGAAGGATTTGGGAATTGAATTTCATTTCATTTCATTTAAATTCCAACTTTATAATTCAAGTCAAAATTATGAAAATTAATTTATATAATATAAAAAACGAGTTTAAAAGGGTTTTTTTTAAAAGAGAAATTTTATGGGTTTAAAAATAAATAAAATAAATAAAGTATTAAGATGTTAATTTAAAATTGGTGGAAGTGATTCATATGATTTTGTGATGCTGCCTCCCCATCTCCAACCATCATGTTCCACGTGTTGCAATTATCACTCCACCTGTCGACCTTCCCCATATATTTTCTTACCTTTTCTATTAATATATTTATAAATATAAAAAAGGAAAATAGTTAAATCATTTTTTTAAATAGTAAAACCTTACTTTTCAAAATATTACACTTTTTTATTTTTGAAATTAATTTTTATTCATAGTCTTTCCATGTCAACATATTATATTTATGGTAATATAATATTTTAAAATTTAGATTAAAAATAATAATGATTTTATTATAACCTTTTATCTTCTTTTAATGCATAATTATGTGGTTTTAATATTATAACTCAAACATAGAGAAAGATTCAAATGAGTTATAAAAAAAGGTTAACAACTTTATGGCGATGTGTGTATTATTAAAAATGTATTATTTTCCAACTTTGTAATACAGTAAAAAAAAAATAAAAAATAAAAATAAAAATAAAAATAAAAAAGAATCTGAAAATTTCTAAAATTAAATTAAAAAAAAAACATATATCTTGTCCTTTTCTTTTTATATAATAAATGTTTTTTTTTCAAAATTTAATTAATAAATTTTTTTTTCTTTTGTATAATTAGCAATGGTTAAAGGTCATAATTTAAATTCCTCCAATTTCATTAAATAAATAAATAAGTAAAACCGAAATTTCTATAATGCCCTTAAACTAAAAAAAAACTTTTAAATAGAAATTTTTTAAAAGTATTTAATGAAAATTTTTAAATAAAATATTAACTATTTTTTTTTTGAAAATTTAAAGTTATTTCTCAAAATTTTCAAAGTTTAGAATTTTTTTTTTTTTTGAAATAAAATATAAAATTTAGGAATATTTTTAAAGAAAGGTTGAAAAAATAAAGTATAAAATATTACAATTATTGTAATTAGAAAACATGTACGGAAGAGAGAACAATTTAATTTTATATTGAAAAAAATGAAATTACGAATCATATAAATTAATTATCCAATTTTCATTTTCGTTTAAATAACATGTAAGTGGAGGGTTATTTTGGTCCCAGAGAGAGAACGACAGCTGGATCCACCGGCGACCCAGATCAAATTGACGCGTCATGTGGGCCGTCGATCCAGTGGTTATATCGGATTCTGGACCATGGATCGGTCAGAATGAGACCGAATTTGAGGTGCATTTGAGTCGCATTTCATTTCAGGCAGAGCTTCGTTTCCTATTTCCCATTTTATTTTTATTTTCGTCGACTCCGTCTTTTTGCCTCGTCCGTTTTCCGTTTTTTTTTTTTTTTTTTTTTTTTTTTTTTTTTTTTTTTTTTTTTTTTTTTTTTTT